>NW_006239134.1:105224-110417 GCF_000226075.1 Solanum tuberosum | reverse complement strand
AAGTTAGTCGATGTCGCCGAATGACTTCAGCGACTCGCCCTTTGTCTGTCTCATCACCGTTTCATGCTTGCCTTCAGCACCTTCACGTTCTGGACCATTGGGTGGTATAGTACTGCTTCACGGAACTATTCGGCGAAGCACCGACTGCTCCTTTCATCAACTTTTTGATCCTTCTCCTTTAGGGCTTTGCGTACTGGAACAAAGGGCGGAGTAAATCCCTTCGGCGATTCGCCAAGTGTGCTTGGCGATGCTCGGGTGTCAACTTCGTCGTTCTTTTCAGCCTTTTTGTTCCTTTTTTGCGCCTAAGTGTCCATGCTTTCACTAAAACTGTAAATACCTGAAACTGAAGAGTTTTCATCAGATATTTAGACAAAATAAGCATTCGAGGACACTATTTTATCAAAATAAAACCCTAAATGAGTCTAATTTGTGACTCATCACACTCCGGTTCCATAGATTTGACATCTTCACCAGGCCCCGAGTCCCATATATCCCCACATGGGTTTGTGAATTCTACATTGCGTACGGTGACATAGTACCCCAGGGGGAAAAGAAGGCTAGTGCCTTCAAATCAGTAAAGTCCTTCATGGCCCGGGGGAAAGATGTGGGGTGCATCAGCGATCATATCAATGTTGCACTTGACATAGCTATTAGGTTTGAGCATGAGTACGAGGGTTTAACTACAACTCAGACCCTGGATGACCTTAAGGGTTGGCTTACTCCCCTCATTTCGGACACTATCCCGAGGTAGATTGAGGCGGGAGCTCCCATCAAGAAGAAGGACTTGAACATTACCGCTCAATATTGGTTCGGGTTCATCAACAGTTCTATCATGCCCTCGCAGAATGAGTCCATCCTACGCCACCCAAATGTGGCCCGTCTCAGATCATTCATCGCCAAAAATAGCTCAACTTGGGACTCATTATTGAGCAGGAGATGGCCATGAGGGCCAAACAGCGCCAGACGTCCATTCCCTTCCCAGTCCTAATTAAAGAATTATGTTGGTGTGCTGGAGTTCCTCGTGACGATAAGAGAGACATAAAGGTCAATCCCATATCTTCCATCGATATTCGGTGCATAGAGACCGAGTACACTCGGGATGAGGCGAATAAGAGGAGAGTGGCTTCGGTGGAGGCATCTCTGGATGTTTATGTTGAGTCTATTCCTGCAGAGGCAGCTTTGCCTACTCCAGCCTCCAGGCCACTTCTTCCCAGGCTCCTGGTTCTTCTTCTACTTTCCAGCCCACCAGGATTACTCAGGCCATGATCCTCAAGATGGAGCACCTAGCCTATTCTGTCGATGTGCGGGCAACCCGACTAGAGGCAGAGTTGGCTTGGATGATTGAGCGAGCCATCTTAGCTACGTCGGCACCCTTCCGGACGTCGATTGATGATATCACAACGAGAGTAGAGATCTGTGAGAGAGGATAGGGGGTTACTTCAGAGGTGACGTCTTTGAAAGTCGAGGTTTCAGATTTGAGAAAGGATGTGGACTATCTAAAGTCTACAAACTTCACTTCTCTCATTGAGTTAGCTGACGATCAGGATGCCTCGGCCAATTCTGCAATGCCTCCGGTCACCACCGGAGATGTGCCTATGGATGATATGGCAGCTGATGAGTCAGAGGCGGAGATGGATGAAGAGCAACTTGATGCTCAGGAGGCAACTATCTATGGAGACCTGTCGGATTTAGATGAGACATCGCTGACAGAGACTCTATGGCAGGCTCTAGTGGATCCAATGCTGCTATTACACCGGGCAGTGATGCCCAAGATCAGAGTGTTGCACCGGGCATTGATGCCCTGACAGATGGAGCGACTGTGTAGACTTTTGATTATGTTTGTTGCATTTGAGGACAACTGTTTCTTTTGTGGTGGGGTGAGGTATTTCTATACCTACCTTTTGTGTATATATTGGGTTTTTGTGTTTTAAATCATGTGTTGAGTCTATCTTGTGGATGTTTGAGCTTATGGCTCCTTGTTTTGAATGGAAATGGTTTTTGACCAATTTTGAAATTTTTTGCAACCTCTTGTGCGTTTGATTGTGGCTGTTCTTGTGCAAATTTGAGTATCGGTTATGATCAATACTGATGACTTGAATAGTGCTCTTAATCGAACAAAAATGAATGCACGGCTATGATGAGGCCAAATAAAGTTGCATAGATAATATGTGGACTTTTTGCATCTCATTGTGACTAGCTGGTTATCGAATGTAGTCTCTTGTGATGACCATTGCACACTAGCTCGAATGAGTCTCGTTTGATATTGGTGCCAATGCCTTTTGTGATGAGCTTACCGTGAAACCTTGTGTGATGACACCTAGAATTTACCTCGTTAGTACGGTTGACTAAGTGATGCAAGCTCTTGGAATGATCTTAGGCAACGATTTTTGAGGAGGGAAACAATTTGACAATATACCTCTTTTTGTGGCCAACCTTGTGAGATGTGTGAACCTTGCTTGAACCCCATTTGAGCCTTACCCTTTTCTTGGAAGAAACTTGATGCAATAATGACCCCTCTTTATTCATCCACCCATAATCCTCATGAAGTGTTGTTTGTTTGAATAGCCAACTTAGGCCAAAAGCCTAAGTTAGGGGTGTGGTGAAAAGAGAAAGTAAATCAAGAATGTGAAAATTCCCCCTTCTAGAAATGGCCTTGAAAAAAATGGAACCCCTTCATATAAAAAAAAAGAGAGAGAAAAGAAGAAAGCAAAAGAAAAAGAATGAAAAAGTTGTGAAATAAAGTTGTGAAAGTTACAAAAGAAATTGGGTGTCCGGTATTCCATTAGAAGTTGAATAATGGGGTGAATTTTGAGCATGATTCAAATGTTGAAGAAAAGGAAGAAACTGATGTTCAGACCACATTTCATGAGGGTAGCAGCCACTGAGCCTAAATGACCATACTTTTACACTCAAATTCGTTCAAGCCTTGAAAAGACCTTTTTGATCTTGAGTAAGCTGAAACGAATGTTGATTGGCAAATAAGGGCAAACCTATGCGTGAAGTCATGCATGTGTTCATCTTTGTGAGTGTGAGAGTCGTATGTGATTTCGAAACTTTAAATTGTCGAAGAATAGTGTGGGAATATGGAATCATCTTTGTTGTGAGGGGATTTTGAGTACCTTTGTTGAGCTTGAACTTGCATTTGACGCAAGTATTGTGACCTTGATCATCTTTGATAATGGTGAGTCACAACTTGAATCTTTGAGCGCACAATTGATCCTTACATTAGTAAGTTGAGTCTTGTTGTGTGCATTCATGATTGAGTCTTTTGTAGCACTGTTTGAGAAATACTTTTGAACTGCAGAACTTGAGTTTTTCTTGAGGACAAGCAAAAGTTTAAGTTGGGGGTGTTGATGAGTCCTGGATTTGGACTCATTTCGGGCTTTGTTTGTATAGATTTAGTGTCCTCAAATGCTTATTTTGTGCCAATAACTAATGTTAAATCCTTGATTTTCAAGAATATGGATTGAGGAACAAAGCAAGGACACTAACAGAAAAGGAATAAAATAGGCTGAAAAAGTGAAGATGGGTGAGCCTGAAGATCGCCAAGAGTACTCGGCGTGTCACCTAGTGGCTCAGATGACCGCCTAAAGTTCCAGTGTGCCAAGCTCTAAGGGATAGAACCAAGTCGGCGACAAAAAGGAACAGTCGGCGACAAAAAAGAGCAGTCGGCGGATCGCCGAGTGAGTCAGCAATGCCAAGATAGATCACCCAAAGTTACAGACCTTGAGGATGCTGAATGCAAAGGCGAAAGGGCGGTGGAAGAGACCAAAGGGAGGCTCGCCGAGTGGATCGGCGTGCCCGACTTACTTCGTTGAAGGGGCTTTCGTAGCTTATTTTCGGCGACTATAAATACGTTTTGAACATTTTAGTTAGTATCGAGCATACAATATTGGATATTATATTTGATGTATTCTCTATCAGAACTCTTAGAACTATTCTCTCTAGAGTTTTTCCTTAGCTTTGAGGGATTGAGGAAAACCACTTTTGAGAAATTGGAAGTGGGTCTTTGAGACTCATCAAATTGGAGCATTGTAAAGACGAAATCACTCTTACCCAGTTGATGGATAATCAATTTGGTAATGGTTTTTACCTTTTTATGATATCTAGCTAAAACCCCAATTATTGGGGTGTGATTATGTAATAATGGGTTGATTTAGCTTATGGGTATTGCTAATTATTAGTTTAAATGCTATTTCAAAGTGAGTTTAATCATTAATTGTGGTTTAATTTAAGAATTGTAGTTGCAAATGCAGTTCTTCCTTTGTGTTCTTGGCTTGCTCGAGAGAGAGGTTTTAGAACTAAGGTTTTTGATTGATGGTTTGTGATATTGGGTTGACCTGGGTTCTTCTCGAGAGAGTGAATCCTAACCCCAATCCGACACATTCAGCTCGAGGGAGTGAATGGATTAAGGTGTGTGCTGCTTTTATTTTGCATGCTTGTTGATATTCAAGAGAAATCACTTGATTCAAAGTAAATTGTTCGAGAGAAAATTACCTCCCTTATAGTCTAGCCTACTCATTAATATCTAGTTATTTACTAATAGTTGCAATTACCCATATGTCTATATTAGCCTATAATCGATCACATCCCAAGAACCCGTCTCATTATTGTTATTTCGTATTGTTTGTGACTGTTTGTAGTTGTTAATCAAAACCAAAACCCCATTTGACATTCGTGTCACCCCTTGATTTGAATGATGTATTTATTCGATAATTTTTATTCATATGACTGATTTGACCGAATTTATACTTCCCAATTGAATCTGAAATACGTACCGCTCCCTTTGGGATTCGACCCCAACTCATTTAATTGGA
Source organism: Solanum tuberosum (assembly GCF_000226075.1). Lineage (NCBI taxonomy): Eukaryota > Viridiplantae > Streptophyta > Magnoliopsida > Solanales > Solanaceae > Solanum > Solanum tuberosum. The sequence goes on along the minus strand of NW_006239134.1, from coordinate 105,600 downwards.
TTTTATACTAATTTACGATCGTTGAACACCTAGAATTGGATGAGGTGTGCTTGAAATGTAAAATCACTATACAAAAAAATATTATGAAATTTGTGAAGGCATCATGGCACATGTTTGGGTGTTTTTCTTGCTTGGTATTGTAACATTTCAGATTCAAAAAGATAGGAAGTTATAGCCTTTACAGGATCTGGTGCCAGTACCATCGGACACAGTCCGTAGGTACCTCCGTGGTGGCCAGTTCAACTTTTTCAAAAGTATCAAGTTCCAATACTTTTATACAGTTCACCCGAATGGTCCATTGTCCTATCAACGAGTCGTAGGTTGATCTCGTAGAGGTGTATGATATACCGTGAGTTTACAGTATTTCTAATACGTT
>NW_006239134.1:102842-105124 GCF_000226075.1 Solanum tuberosum | reverse complement strand
CAAGCGCTGCTTGGGAGGCAACCCAAGATGTACAATCAAGCCAACGATAGGATATAGTTTTTTCCTAGAGGTTGGCTTTGTTTGATTTCCTCCCTGTATTAAATTTGGTAGTTGTTTTAGTTTTGTACTAGTGTTGGCTAGAATTAGAATAGGGTCTGTGTCTAAAAAGTGTCCAGAAAATGTGAAAAAATAGCCTATTGGTTGCTACATATGCAGGTACACCACGAAAAATCTGCCGAAAATGGTCTGGTGCAGAGGTCTACGGAGCCCATCGACGGTCCGTCGTTTAACTCACGAACCATGGATGGCGTACGTAGATTCCAGGTAAGCTTCTAAATTTTTCTGAAGTTTTAAGTGTATGAGTGATCTACGGTCCTGATCTACAGATCGTAGATCGACTCACGGACCGTAGTCGGGGTCTCGTGAGTCCATACCTCAGGTCGTCTGACCCGACCCGGATTCCCCCATTCAAAAACCTCCATTTGTTTTAAACCATTCCCATTCCCTCCATTACTCCCAAAATCGTTTCTAACATTCCCTAACCTCCCCAAATCACTCCATAACTCCTCCATCATATCATTCCTTCCATAATTCCCCAACTTCCATTCCATTCTAAATACAAACCCATCCCATAATCTAACAAAAAGGGTCCGGTGTTTGGTCAGTAACGAAGAGGTGACTCCTTGGTCTTGCTAAGGTTAGTATCATCACGCAATCACCCCACTCCTTGTTGCTTGTAAGGTAATAGACTTTCCCTTCACTTTGAAGTTCAATTCATAGATTGAATATAGAAAATCGGGAGTTGGGTCTTGACCTTGGGTAATTGTTAGATGAAATTGCATGATAAACTTGACTAGTACAATGCCCTTGGAACGATAGATAGTGATTGTGTAGCATTATTGTATGTGATCGTAATAACTATATGCTAGTTTCGACTTAGGGTTCCACAACTAGTCTAAATTGTTTGGTATAATAATCGGTCGGAATCTTAAGAATGAAGAACTAGCATAATTTAATGTTGTAAATACATGATGAGATTGTGTAATTGTTGGAATCTAAGGCTAAAAATATACGATACCTGGCACAGATGGCACCCACGATACCCCGTCTACGGAACGTAGATCCATCTACGGACCGTAGATGGGGTTCGTAAATGGATGCACATGAAAAATTTCACCAAGTGTGAAACCACGGAGGTGGACTACGGTCCGTAGATCCATTTACGGACCGTTCTGCACTTCTGTGCTTTCTATCTGCGACCTATATATCAGGCCCCGTGATCCACGGACCGTAGATCAGTCTACGGACCGTAGGTCTCCCCCGTGGATGACCACTGTAGCATCTATCTGAAAATTTTTGGGATTTTATTGTTGATCGTTTATAGTCTTTCCACTTTGTCTTAGTATAGTTTTGGTTAGTTGTGGGCAATAATATCGCTCCCGCACGTACAATGGCACCCAAGAAGATGGTCACCTACTCAAAGAGGGGCAAGTCAAAATCGGTTGCCCCTAGTTTCCGGTTAATTGATGAGGACACAGATGCCGACACTGATCCAACATATGTGCCTCTCAACCCCAGGACTTCTCGCGCTGCACCCAGAGGCACCCCTCGAAAGGTGTTTCCCGACGTAGTCACTGTCTCTCAGTCTGATGAGGAGCACACACTGATCGGGTCACCAACTGGGGCTGCTTCCAGTTCAGACGGGTCTATGTCCGGACCTGAGTCCGATCATGCTTCAGGCTCCGAGTCTGCCCATCCTTCAGGATCTGAGCCTGACCATGCTGCAAGGGCCAGTGCTAAATCAGCCACAGAATCTGGCGAGAATGACCAAGCAGCCTCGTCTGATGAGGCAACTTGCTCAGAGTCCATACAGGTACCACAGAATTGTCACGACCTAAGCCTAAGGCCTAGACGTGACCGGCGAATGGGGAACCCGAAGGAACCCCAAACAAGCCTCATAGCGTATCATTACACATCCTTGGTCGCGGAAGCAATTAAAATGACCATAAGCAATAAGCATAATCAAAGGGGGAAATCGGGACTAAGGGAGCAAGAGAAAAAAAAGAAGAAATGATACATAAATACCACAGATGAGTCAAGCTCAAGCATAATACACAACTTGTCCAACACCACCTCTAAACATGAGTACTTAGCGGGGGCCAAGACAAACTACCGGGCTCACCCTCATAGACAAAACATAACTAAAAAGAAAAAGTCTTATACATAGCAAAAGATCATGAGCAACGTCCCCGGAATGGAGGACTCACCAATAACCTTGATAG
>NW_006239134.1:99320-99946 GCF_000226075.1 Solanum tuberosum | reverse complement strand
AATAGCTACTGGAATTTGCGTTTTCTGTCGGACGGACTTTACGAAAATGGGCATAACTTCTTCGTCCGAACTCTGAATGAGGCGAAACAAATTGCGTTGGAAAGCTAACTCACAGAGCTTTAATTTTGATAGTTTGAGGCCCTTCCATTTCCTTTTGTGCTAAGAGATATTCCCCTTTAAAGTTGACCCTGAAAATCGCATTTTTTGCGATTTTCGAATTTTGATACGGTTGCTCTAAAATTCGGGTTAGACCCATTTTCCACTCAATTTGACCCCCTGAATAAGAATATGAAGTCGAATTTCCGAAATCATGCACGGATTTTGAGATATATGGAAATTACAATTATAGGTGTTTCCGAAGCACATTTTCGGGCATTTTTGGGGTCGTTTCAGGAATGATGACCCACTCCAGTAGCTGGCGAGCCTAATAGATGTTGCGTAGAGGGCCAATGGAAAATATATAGGGACGCCAAGATGATCAATGACAAACAGAAAATGGCCTGACTTATTACAGAGGAGCGCAGAGTCCTGACAGGGAGCTTGAACACTGTCCCGGACATCCATCGGCTGTTTAACTTTCACAGGTGTGACTGGATGGCGCGAGACCTAGGGACGTATAGTGAGGA
>NW_006239134.1:46165-95674 GCF_000226075.1 Solanum tuberosum | reverse complement strand
CCCCCTTTTTTATTTCTTTGTTTCTGGAAGTACTTTGGCTAATTGAATATAATTGTTGGTTAAAGTAAAGTCTAAACCATTTTCCTCGTGGGATCGACCCCAACCTACAAGTTGGGTTCTTTACTTGATAACGATCGTTTATACTTCTTTAGGGATGTGTAATTTGAGCGTATCAGTGTACGACTCGTAGGTTGACCCATGGACCATACATTGGTCCGTCGTTGGGGGTCCAAATCTAGTGGTCTCTGATCTCACCCATGACCAATCAGGACGGTCTGTGGTCTAACCAACAGACTGTAGGTCTGGCCGTTGGTGAGGTCGGCAATTATTTTTAATAAGGGATCTTGGGTCTTTTCCTAATTATTATAGCCCAATACTATGTCGTTTTACCCTCTATTAGAAACCCTCTATAAACGTTTTTAACCCCAAAACTCCCCAATCCAATTCATTCTCTCAAATTTCTAAAGAAGAACAAATTCATCCTCTCCAATATTTCTCTCTCTAGAAGCTTCAAGAAGAAGACTAGGGTTTCAAGTAAAGTCTCCAATTCCACTAGTGATTTCAAGATTTTGGCATCAAGGTATGATAATATTCATCTATGGAGTCCTTTCCTCCATATGGTTCCTAAATTCTCCTATTTTCACAAGGTAGAATCTCCAATGGAAGTTAGGGTTTTTACTCAATCTCATGGTTTCCTCTCAATCATGATATTATTGATTGATTTGAAGAAATTGCATGTTTCTAAGTTGAATTCCCATGAACCTATGTGAAATCCATGTTTTCTTGAATTGATCATATGATGAAGCTTTTAAATCATGAAAGATGAGTTTATGGAGATATGTGTATTCTTTATGAAAATGATGTAAATGTTTTAAGGATGCTTCGAGAATGAAGTATCAATGTTGTTATTGTTGTTGTGAAAGGATTTCTCACATACGCATGAAAACATGATTGTGAATGAATTTTCTCACATAAAGGATTCATAAGAGTTGAAAGGTTTTCTCAACTAAACTTTGGATCAAGATTTAGGAGTCATTCTAATGAAACCTAGCTTGGATTGGCTACTTGATGTGCCTTCCATGGATGATAAGACAAGTTAAGAATAATGACTATTCCATGGGATTTACGCTTAGCACCGAGAGGATATTGAAATGGAAGCTCTCCCGTTAGTAGAAGTCGAGTTTCTAGTAGTAATCTCATTATCCTATACCTATGTGCCCACATATGATGATTGGCTTAGATAGATATTAGCTAGTGGATCCATATAAGCTAGAAGTTCATGGTCTTACCTTGGCAGGTAGGACACCCCTTTTCAGTGTAGGGTAGACACCGAATTCCATGTTGGTAGCTCATATGGTCTTAAACGTCGGTTAAAGATAAATCTCCCATTATAATGAACTAAGGTGACTTCTAGAAGTATCTCACGAATGTTTTAGCTTGCATTGACCATGTTTCTATGAACCGTGTTTTAGCTTAGTCATTGCATGTCATGAAAAGGTCCCCTTTTAGCATGATTTTCATACTTTATGCATTGCTATCATACTTGGTACATATTTGTACTAACACATACTCTTGCCTACATTCTCCCAAATGTATGGCCTGACGCTCCAGATTCGCATCTCCGTGGTTAGGGATCATTTAGTAGATATTGAAGATTGGCAAATCCTCATGTTCCGAGGACCGAGCCTTTATTTCATATTGTCTTTACATTTTCAGTATTGTATGTGATGTACAGGTTACGTCCTATCACTCTTAATGTACTAGATGGCTTCGAGACTATGTTAGACTTCTGCTACATTTTATAAACTCTTATCTTTTGGATTTGTCTTTTAAAATCTCTTAAATTTCTATTATCATGTATGATATATGCTAAGTGGATTGTGTAGGGTCTCTCGGGGTTTTATACGTCATGTTACGCCTAAGGTTTACCTTGGGTCGTGACATGTATGTTTGTATAAGGTTGCATTAGCCTAGAAATATAGCAAAAGAGTCATTTATTGAGCATATGTGTTGTTGAGGGGTAAACCATGATAAAGAATTTAAAAGTGCTAAGTGTTGCGTGAAGTGTGAACTACAATAAAATGATTAAATGTGTTTGGTTGATTTTAAGGCAGGTAGATAAGTCCAAAGGTAGTGATGATGAGTTGTTGATGGTTGAAATATTGTTAGAGGACGAACAAATTCAAGTGTGAGGTGGTGATCTTAGGCATATTTATATGCCAATTTACTAACAGTTTCCCACATAATGCCTTGAGTTTAAGAATAATCTTGAAGCTAATAGTTATGTTTTATGTAACTTGCTATGAATGTGCAATAAGACATGTGATTTGGTTGTGCAAGAATTTTCAAGGGTGAATGGAGTCTATAGGAGCAAACACGAAGTAAGGAAGTATGAAGATATCTCGAGGAGCACTGATGTTTGGCGCACTGAGTGGCGCGAGGCACCAAAGGCCAAACTACTACGCAACCCGAGTGGCGTGCTACGCCACAAGGGAAACTTCTGAGAAACTATTGTGGTGCACTGCTCTAAGAATGAAACTACTGAAGAGGGAGGGTGGTGCACTGAGTGGTGTGACGCCCCAGGTCCTGCCCGATGTGCCCAACGTAAATTGATTAAAATAGGATTCCTACTTGGGCTAGAACTGGATTTTTAATTCCTAAACTCTATAAATAGGACCTTAGGGTCATTTTGTAAGGGGTTGACTTCTTTTTGGTGGGCATGAGTAAGGATTAAAACTTTGTCATAGGTTTCGATTCTTTAACTCTTTCTTTAATTTCAAATTGCATGAACAATGTTATATTTCGTTTTTGGATATTATAAGTTGCAAAAATCCCTTGTTCTGGGGCTGTAGCTATGATTATTTGTTAAGCATCAATGGTTTTGAATTATTTCTTGGTTATCTTCTAAAGTTACTTTTGTGTTTTTGTTTTAGTATTTCTTAACTAGCCATCATAGAGATAAACCTCTTGTCTATTCTTGGACTCGGGATACGATAAGGTAGATCGATCAAATAATACAAAAAGCTTGATCTTTCTTGCATATCACTTGATTAGATTTGTGTCTAATATTGACAAATGGACGAACACCTAGCTTGGTTATGAACAAGATGAAATTTAAATGCTCGCCAATTAGAGTTGTCTATCCAGGCTCAACGATATTGTTAGACAGCTAATCGGAGTAGGTGATTAGAGGTCGGGAGACCATGATCATAAAATCAACCCTATAAATTAGTAACTTTATAACCTTAATTAGTTCATTACTTGAGATGCGATACATGAAACCCGATACATGCTGCAACCCTGAAATTTTCTCGTACTTGTTTAAAACATCTAATTGAAGTTGTTCTTGTTGATTACTTTATTTATTAAATTTGTTGTAGTAGTAATAAACAATAATCACACTCTTTTGAAGATACTTCTGTTAAATTGTGGAATTAAGTTGGTTAATATAAATTGCTCGTAAGTCCTCTGGGTATGATAACTTGTTTCTAAAAGGAAATATACTACTTGTGCATCCACGTACACTTGTCTTTGCATTTGGGCACAACAAAAAACTTGATATTAGAGTAGGTAGTGTCCCAGGGAGTCCACAAGTTATGTCTAGTAGAGTTTTACTTATGATTGTGTCGTGCACCATACTTATAATCAGAAGACTACTATGTATTTAGAGATGATTACTATTCATTCATCACTTAGATTGTATGATAGAGCTAAGCCATAGAAAGTTACTTCTAATCCACACTCTACTTAAATGTCATATAAATTGTGTCTATTAAAGCCTACCTTATATTAGGCCAAATGGCCAAATGCTAATTTTGTCAAGGAGGTAGTTTCAAGCCGATAACCCCTAATCAAATGACTTCTATAAACTGTATGCCTTCAAATACTTCGACTAGATAGTGACTTATTTCAATCCTTCTATATGTACTCAGTTTTGGAGTAAGTATCTTCGGTTGTTCTATAAGGTTATATATGCGAGGATTTGTCTCATTATGTTCTATACTAAGATTAAAGGATACTTCTAAGTGATTAAAGGTTAGAGTTAAAGAATATCAAGGGATTGGATATATGTTAAATGCTCAGGGTAGTATAGAATATAATATCACTTAATTGTCGTATGGAAGTAAGTGATTTGCGTTTAAGCTATAGAAGAATGTTATATGAAGCAAAAAAACAATGTATGTATATTTATATATGAAATGAAATTCTCAGTTAGAGTACGCCTCTTCTAAAGGTTAAAGAGACGATTGCATAATTTACATAGGTACTAGTTATCTAGTGAATTAAGGTAATATAAGTTCATATGTGCAGCTGCTATCATTTACTTATTTTTAGGATTACATGTCTTACAATCCATATAGGTTAACTATTGTTTGTCGCTCGATCCATAAATTGCTAGTTATATGTTATTTTTCTCTTTATTTTGGAGATCATTTGGCATACGACATTTGTGTTGTAAGTAATTCTTCCATGAGAAATGTACTACATTAGACTAATTTCTTACATGCCGTGAGTTCTATGCAGAAGCCTGTATTTTATATATCGACCGACATGCTACATATGTTGTAGATTATAAACCATGACTAAAATAAACCACAATGAATATTTAGTAGCTAATCATGAAATTGGATGCCTTAAGAGCAATTCGTCAAAACAATATATGTGCTCGTAAGATTATATGTGCTCCGTGTTTCATGACATAAGGATATATATGATACTATTTTCATAGGTTCACTAACTTACATGCTGAGTACCCTTTAGGGTTAATGATTTACATATTATTTGTACCATCAATCCCTTGTTTGCAGTTACATATTAAGTTAATCATTAAGTATATGTTACTTATTTTATGAAAAATTCTCTTACATGCTATATGTTACATGAATTGTTGACACATATGCACTTTCCTCAACATGAATTTTGTTGCATAAATGTTCTTCATGAAAGCTTAAAGAAATACTTGTTAATTAGTTTATATACATTATTGATAATAGATCTTAGCATATGTATTCATCTTCTGCATATGATTTATTATATAATCATCATGTCATATTGTTCTTGGTGATTCAAAATGATATGTACTTGTAGCTCCTAACATTACAAAAGGAAGTATGTGATGAGTTAACTTCTATGTTTTTAAGTATTGCTATAAGGACCAACTTTATGGTATATACTTTGTTCTGAGTCCTTAGTAGAAGAAAAATAATAAGAGTTCACTATATAAGGGTTCAATAGGTTTCATGTTATGTATTTGATGTTTGACTATTGTTTTGTGTTATAATGTGAATATGGATAATGAAACTTCCTTGATTCACCTAAGGTATCTTGTTGTAATGACCCTCCATATAATTTCCCCATTTTTTGATCTTTCATGTAAAGAACCAAGGTCATTTATGACTTTTTGAGACTCATAGTTTGGTTTTCGAGTCATTTGTTTTAGTTTTGTGTAAGTTTTTAGGTTTTGGAGCACTTGGAGTTGGTTCAGTTTATTTTGATCAAAATACCACGAAGACGAACTCAGAATGTAATTTTGACGGTTCCTTATCTCTGGGACGTTGAGTTTGGTCTAGAATGACCTTTCGTGTGGATCCCGACACTTTCAGTCCCATTTCGAGCCCCTTGTGGATTTTGGCTTAAAAAAATCTTGGGTGTGGGGCCTTATTTTCGCCGAGATGACCTCAGATGAAAGTTTCAATTATTTCATTGAGTTTGGAATGCCCAATTTGGTGGAGTAGCATATTTCGTTTGTGCGTACGGGGTTACGAACGAATCATGGGCACCCCATCAGAGAATTCCAAGTTGGGCAAACTAGGTGACTGTAATGACCCATTAGGTCATTTTGAGAACTAGTCCTCTCCCTTTCATAATAGACCCTTTAACTTAAATTTTAAATGGAAATTTTGAATTACTCATTTAGCTAAGGTTATTTAATTAACGAGTAAGATTTGCATATCTAATTTTAGTGATTAATTAACGGGTCAAGTTTGAAATTTATTTTATACCCTATACCACTTGGCCATATATAAAATTGAATTAAATAAAGAGAAATTTATTATCTTTTTTTTTCATAACACCAATATTGTTGTCGTCGCTTATTGTCGACGCGGAGAGCAAGATGGAATCAGGGAATTGAATAATCCTCAATCTCTATTCTATGTATACATGTGCGGGATAATATATATATATATATGTGTGTGTGTGTGTGTGTGTTTGTTGATAATTCAATTTGCTAATTTGTTTCGAACAGTGAAATTAATAGAAGAATAGCCACATGTTCCAATCCTTGTGGTTCGACCCCGACCTCACAAGTTGGGTAATTGTTTAGCATATCACCACTTATGCCTTGAAATATGGGACATAGTTGAGCGTTTATCAGCTATCAGATATCTAAAGCCTATATTTTTCTAGGTACCTAAATATGTTAAATAGGTATATCAGGGGCTTGTCCCAACAAGTTATCAGATTCTCAGATGCATCCTTACGAGAGTCTTCTTAGACATAGTGTCACACCCCGAGACTACCCCTTTAACGTAAACACGAGACCTAGGATCATGAGTGACCCCAAGCTAACCCTGTCTGGCATAACATAAGCATTCTAACATTATCTAAGAAAACAAGAACTAATGCGGAAGCTAAACCAATAGTTAGCTGAATGCGGGGAATACCCAATACTGATCTGAATATATATAAATAATATCTAAGAGTTTAGTCATATTGAATATCATCCAAAAACTAAAGGTGAGTCTAACACTATGTTTGTAAAAGCCTCTAACTAACTAGAGTTGCTAGGACATTCCCCCAGCTAACTTTACCAAAACTGAAACTGAAATAAAAGACTGAAAGGAAAAAAATCTTTATTGTCCTTGAAGTATGAGGACTCATCACTGAAGCTGCTGAATATATATCGAGAACCTATCTACGAGTGATCGATATACTGAGTACCTTAACCTACATCACGAAAGAATGTTGCGCAGAGTATGTGTCAGTACTTGGAATATACTAAGCATGCAGGATATGGATAATAGTTGAACAAACATATAAGCTGAACAAAATATAATTAAACAATGACATAATCTGAATTATAACAATAATATTGAAATATACTTAAATGAACTGAACTAAATGCAATGACCAAGTACTGATTTTTAACATAACATGCTGAGACTGGATGTTGTAGTATAACTGAATCATGGTCAAATGCACTAATAGTCAGACTGTGGGAGCTACTATTAACCAATATAAAACCACGTGAGATAAACTTGGAGTCCGATGTATACACCCCATCGAGAAGACCCAATATACCTTGCCATGGGTATAAAGGCATGATTGACATGATCACTAAATCTGATGCCCACAGAGAGGACATATAAACCTACGGGGGCACGTAGTTTTGGGACTATAAGGGTACTTTAATCCCTAGTCCAACTCGGTGCTAAGCCTACTCCTAACTGGAAACGTGTAAGACACAACATAATTGAAATATTGGATAGCTCAATATTCTGACATGCAAATCTGAAAATGCAACATTTATGAACTGACAATGAAACATTCGAAACTGGAGCATTTATATCTGTTTGATTGACCTAGAAAGTGTAATTCATGAACTAAGAAAATCTACACAACTAGGGTTCTGAGTTTCATGCAAGGAACTAAGCAACGATTCCACAACAACATGATAATTCTATTAGGAGTACTATAACAGCTAAATCACAATCAATCTCTAAGGTCTTAGAAACCCTAGGTCTAAACAAGATATAGGAATCAAGAATCTAACTGAATTCTAGGGACCTAGTGGATGGAAGGAACACACTAATGAAATCCCACATACATGGTGATGAATTTCACGGAGAAATCCTTCGATTTTGGGGCTGGAACTGAAGAAAACCTGTTGCGTTCTTGGAAGGGTTTGGGTCGCCTGTTTTCTCCTCTTTTGCTATAAGTTTTATGAGTTTTTGGTGAATTAATTGATTAGGGTAGGTTTTGACTAGAATACTAGGCTTAAACTGAGTAAAACGACGTAATTTAGGGGTTAAACGACATAGTTAAGGTGTCCAACGCATAGGGGAAAAGACCAAAACAACTCCAACTTAAAATCTGACGAGGTCAACCACGACACCACTGATGGTCCATCGTGGGGACCCGGACCGTCAAGTGGGTCGTGGTTCTTGGCCAGTGTTTATTGGTTCAGGTCCCTTCCCTCTACGGTCTATTTCACTGACTGTGTGAAGGATCACGTAACGTGAAGGCCACCGTGGTCCTTCACTTGGGCTAGGGGCCTACTGGCTCAGCTTCACGAGCCTCACCACGGCCCGTCATCAAGACCACGGCCTGTGGTTGGATCTGTGGTGTGACGCCTGAGCCTTGGTGGCTTTGTCTCACCTCCAAAAGCCTTTCCACGATTGTGTGGTGGTCTACGACCCGTGAAGGGTCTCGTGGTCCACCACTCCTGGGAGGGTGTGAACCACAATGAGGGTGATGAACCGCGGTTCCTTTCACGGTCTGTGAACCCCTTCGTGGTTCATAGATTTTCTGTTATTCTGTCTGAGCTAAGTTCTGAGGTGTTACAATATCTCCCCCTTGGGAACATTCATCCTCGAATGAAGTCCAAAATAGCTGAGTATGGAGGGAAGGAGTTGTAATCCCTACCACTAAGTATTGGAAACTGAAATCTAACTGAACTGAGTTCTAAGAACATGCAAATACGCTAAAAATGCAAGAACAACTGAATGAATTAGATACTGAGACTGATTTTACGCACGAGTAAACTGAGAGACTGGAAAGGAACTATAACCTAAAGCTGAAACAGAATCGAAAGGAAACAGATGAGGATACTTGGACTTCATGGTCGCTTCTGCTTCCCAAGTAGCTCACTCTACGGAATGACTCCTCCACAAAACCTTCACTGAAGCGACTTCTTTATTTCTCAACCTACGAACCTAACAGTCAAGAATCTCGACGGGTACCTCTTCATAAGTGAGACTATCCTTCACAACCACACTCTCTAATGGTACTATCGATGCCAGATCACCCACACACTTCTTCAACAAGGAAATGTGAAAGACTGGATGAAGCACTGCTAGTTCTGCTAGCAACTTTAACTTATAAGCCACATTACCAACTCTTTTCAGGATTCTATAAGGACCTACATATCTAGGACTGAGCTTCCCTTTCTTGCCAAATCTCATCACCCCCTTCATGGGTGACACTTTCAGGAAAACCTAATCATCGATTTCAAACTCTAAGTCCCTTCTCCTTATATATGCATAGTACTTCTGATGACTCTGAGCTGTCTTAGGTCTATCTCTTTAGTCATACCTTCTGGTTTCTGATTTTCTACCTTAACATGTTCATAATTAGGACACTTAGCCACAAAATCTGCTATATCCATTTTCATGTCGTTCCACCAAAAGACTTCCCATAGATCACGGTACATCTTAGTGGCACCTGGATGAATGGAATACCTAGAGTTATGGGCTTCTGTAAGGATTTGTTGCCTTAATTCACACACATTAGGAACACATAAGCGACCCTGGTAACGAAGCACACTATCTCCCCCTTGGGAGAAAACCTCTACTTTCTGTTGATGAAATGCACCTTTCAACTAGAGTAATATATGATCACTATCCTGTTTTTCCTTAACCTCCATTACCAATGAAGATTCTGATCTATTCTGAACTATCACACCGCCATCGGGCATATCCGTAAGACCAACTCCTAAGCGAGCAAGCCGGTGAACATCTTTTTCTAATTCCTTTCTTTCTACCTCAACATGTGTTACACTACCCATAGATAGTCTGCTAAGAGCATCATCTACTACATTGGCCTTACCAGGGAGGTAAAGCACATTCATATCATAGTCCTTGAGGAATTCAAGCCATCTCCTCTGATGAAGATTCAACTCTTTCTGGGTGAACAAATATTGGAGGCAGGAGTTCTTATCATGTACTTTAATCTTTCTAGAAGCATAAGCTATGACCTTACCTCGCTGCATCAACACACAACCTAGTCCGACTCTAGATGCATCACAATAAATTACATAGCCGTCTGAACCATCTAGTAGAGTCAAGACGAGAGTTGTAGTCAACCTAGTCTTCAGTTCTGAGAAGCTTTTCTCACACTCATCATACCACTGAAACTTGACCTTTTTCTGAGTCAACTTGGTCAATGGGGAAGCTATGGACGAAATTACATAGCCGTCTGAACCATCTAGTAGAGTCAAGACGAGAGTTGTAGTCAACCTAGTCTTCAGTTCTGAGAAGCTTTTCTCACACTCATCATACCACTGAAACTTGACCTTTTTCTGAGTCAACTTGGTCAATGGGGAAGCTATGGATGAAAATCCTTCCACAAATCTCCTATAATAACCTGCCAAACCAAAGAAACTTCTAATATCTGTTGGACAAATGGGTCTGGGCCATTGCTTCACTGCCTCTGTTTTCTGAGAATCCACTCGTATTCCTTCACTAGATACCACATGACTAAGGAAAATGGCTGATTGTAACCAAAACTCACATTTGTTAAACTTAGCGAATAATTGTCTATCTTTGAGAGTTTATAGAACAACTTTCAGATGAGTCGCATGCTCCTCCTCATTCCTAGAGTAAATGAGGATATCATTAATGAAAACGATAACGAACAAGTCCAAATACTGCTTGAACACCCTATTAATTAAGTCCATGAAAGTTGCAGGAGGGTTCATTAGTAACCATAAATTTATAATGACCATACCGAGTTCTGAAGGCTGTCTTCGGAATGTCACTATCTCTGACTCTGAGCTGATGATAGCCGGATCTGAGGTCTATCTTTGAAAAATAACTAGCTCCCTGAAGTTGGTCTATCAAGTCATCAATCATGGGGATGGGATACTTATTCTTGATGGTGAGTTTGTTCATCTCACGATAGTCAATGCACATTCTGAGAGAACCATCTTTCTTTTTCACGAACAACACTGGAGCACCCCATGGAGAGATATTACGTCTGATGAAGCCCTTATCTAGAAGCTCTTTCAATTTTTCTTTCAATTCCTTAAGCTTAGCTGGAGCCAGTCTGTAAGGAGGAATCGATACAGGTTGGGTATATGGAAGGAGATCTATTCCGAAGTTGATTTCCCTTTCGGGAGGAACTCCGGGAAGATCTTTTGGAAACACTTCTGAAAACTCATTTACTACTGTGACTGACTCAAGAGTTGAAGTTTTAGAGTTTGAATCCTTAACCCGAATAAGATGATATATATACCCCTTGGAAATCATCTTTCTGGCCTTGGGGTAAGAGATAAATCGACCAGAAGGCACTGAGCTACTACCCTTCCATTCTAAGACTGACTCATTTGGAAACTGAAACCAAACGATTCTAGTTCTACAATTGACTGAGGCATAACATGAATATAACCAATCTATGCCTAGAATGATATCAAAGTCTACCATTTCTAACACTACAAGGTCTGCTGAGGTGACTTTCTGAGAGATTGTGAGAGGGTAATTTTTGTATACCCGTCTAGCTATAACTGGGTCACCAACTGGAGTAGAGACTGAGAAGGGTTCTGAATGTGTTTCTGGACTGACACCGAAGTTTAATGCTATATAGGGAGTTACAAAGGAAAGAGTAGGCCCTGGATCTAACAATGCATAAACATCTGAATTAAAGACTCGTAACGCACCAGTGACCACATCAGAAGAATCTTCCTGGTCCTGGCGATCCCGAAGAGCATACAACATGTTCTGGCGCTGACCGCCACATGTACAAGATGACACACCCTGCTGAGTTGGGGGACCTGATGGTGCAGCTGGAACTATAGACTAAGCCCTATTATTATTACATCCTTGCCCCTGCCTGGCAGAAGGGCAATCCTTCAACCTATGGCCAGACTGACCACACCCAAAACACCATTTCTTTCCTGCAAGAACACTCGCCCGGATGGTTCTTATCACACTTTGGATAGGTTGGGAAAGTCCTATTACTTGAATTACTCTCCCGAGACTTAGAGCCTGATGCCCTACCTTTTTTATCTTGTCGAAACCTGGGGGATAGAGCACTAGTTGATGAAAGGTGTTGGGGCTGTAGACCTCTGCTGAAACTGTGAGCGATTTCCACCACCCGATTTCTGCTGAGAGTATTCATAATTCCCTGTTCTAGCCTTCTTGTTGTCCTTAGCCATTTTCTTAAGTTATCCCCCTTAACCTATTGAGCGTGAGTCATAAGCTTGGAGGTATTCATATCCTCTAACAGCATAGCATTTCTGCACTCTATCTTCACCAAGTCGGATATCCCAAACATAAACTTGCTTATTTGTTTACTTGGATCGACAACTATGTGTGCAGCATACCTGGAGAGTTGGGCAAACTTAAGTCCGTACTCTTGGACTGACATTGTACCTTGCCTCAAATTCATGAATTTTTGTGCCTTAGCCTCTCTCAACTCCCTTGGGAAGAACCTATCTATTAAAGCTCTAGAAAAACATTCCCAAGTCACATGAGTTGCATCCACACCCCTGTTTTCTTTCCACTGAGTGAACCAAATGTGAACCACATCTTTAAGCTGGTAAGATGCCAACTCTACCCTATCATTACCAGTCACTTGCATCACTCCAAATTTTTTTTAACCTCATCAATGAAGTTCTATGGGTCCTCACCAATTTGCGACCCTAGAAACTCAGGCAGATTCATGCGAACAAAATCTCAAACCCTAGCTGTTGTGTACCCATTAGTAGCATTTGTAGGAACTGGAGCATGTTGATTGTTCTGGTTGGGTACACTCTGAGCCAAAAACTGGATGGCATTTCGAAACTCTGCATTCGAAACCTCATGGTCTAGGACTAGAGGGACTGCGTTAGCGTTGTGTGCATTAGCATTCCGTCTGTAGGCTCTACTAGGAAGCATGATCTGAAACGCAATACGACGAATTAGAACGAGAAGTTGGATTATAGTTCACGCACGATAAAAGTAGAAAGAAAGTGAAGTTTTTCCTAAAACACTTCATAGCTTCGTTCTCATTAGATGTGGTGCACTTCACACCTATGAAAAAGACTCTACTTAGTGCGGCTTTCAGACATCCTAAGACTCTTGAACCTAATCTAATGCTCTGATACTAAGTTTGTCATGCCCCAAGGCTACCCCCTTGACGTAAACACAGGACCTAGGATCACGAGTGACCCCAAGCTAACCCTGTCTGGCATAACATAAGCATACTGACATTATCTAAGAAAACAAGAACTAATGCGGGAGCTAAAACAATAGTTAACTAAATGCGGGGAATACCCAATACTGATCTGAATATATATAAATAATATCCAAGAGTTTAGTGATACTGAACATCATCCAAACACTAAAGCTGAGTCTAACACTATGTCTGAAAAAGACTCTAACTGACTAGAGTTGCTGGGACATGCCTTTAGCTAACTCTAGCAAAACTAAAACTGAAAGGAAAAACATGTCTATTGTCCTCGAAGTATGAGGACTCACCACTGAAGCTGCTGAATATGGATCGGGAACCGATGTATGCATGATCTGGATTCTAAGTACCTGAACCTACATCATGAAAGGATGTAGCGCAGAGTATGCATCACTACTTGGAATCATAGGCGAATCCAGGATTTCAAGAAAACGGGTGCACCATTGCTTTAAAGAAAAGATCAAAAAATTTATAATAACAATAACTAAGCGATATATTTAAATTTTTTTATTTTGTTTATTAAAAAGAGAAACCATAAATTTTAAAAAAATTACCTTAAACTTTGACAATGATGATTTTTCTAGATTCTTGACTTGAAGTTGGAGACTTGGAGTTCTTTGTGTGGAAAATAAAAGGCAAATTTAGAGAGAGAAGGAAAAATATTTCTGGAACTTGAAAAGTGGGTGAGAAGGAAACTTTTGAAGTCTTTTGACTTTAGAACTTTAGAATTTCTCTTTGTTTTTTTTTTTTAAAAACGTGTATTTTTAGTTAATAAAAAAAATAAAGCAAATTGTGGCTGGCTAGGATTGAACTCGAGACATTGGTATTAAAATTTGGCTGTCAAACCATTGAACCATCCAGCGACTTTGAGAATGGGTTCCAAAAGTTATTATTTAATATTTCTTTAATATTTCTTTAATAATTATACATGTAATATATCGAGTTTAGTCGGATGAACACGGGTTCCGGTGACCCAATTTTTATACATAAATTCGCTCCTCTTTGGAATGTACTGAGCATGCAGGATATGGATATTAGCTGAACAAACATATAAGCTGAACAAAACATAAATGAGCAATGACATAATCTGAATTATAACAATAATATTGAAATATACTTAAATGAACTGAACTGAATGCAATGACCAAGTACTGATTTTTAACATAACATGTTGAGACTGGATGTTGTAGTATAACTGAAACATGGTCAAATGCACTAATAGTCTGACTGTGGGAGCTACTATTAACCGACATAAAACCACGTGAGTGAAATGTGGAGTCAGATGTATACTCCCCATCGAGAGGTCCCAATATACCTTGCCATAGGTATAAAGGCATGACTGGCGTGATCACTAAATTTGATGCCCACAGAGGGGACTTATAAACCTACGGAGGCACGTAGTTTTGGGACTATAAGGGTACTCTAATCCCTAGTCCAACTCGATGCTAAGCCTACTCCCAACTGGAAACGTGTAAGACACAACATAACTGAAATATTGGATAGCTCAATATTCTGACATGCAAATCTGAAAATGCAACATTTATGAACTGACAATGAAACATTCGAAACTGGAGCATTTATATCTGTTTGATTGACCTAGAAAGTGTAATTCATGAACTAAGAAAATCTACACAACTAGGGTTCTGAGTTTCATGCAAGGAACTAAGCAGCGATTCCACAACAACATGATAATTCTATTAGGAGTACTATAACAGCTAAATCACAATCAATCTCTAAGGTCTTAGAAACCCTAGGTCTAAACAAGATATAGGAATCAAGAATCTAACTGAATTCTAGGGACCTAGTGGATGAAAGGAATCCACCAGTGAAATAATCCCTAGTCCAACTCGATGCTAAGCCTACTCCCAACTGGAAACGTGTAAGACACAACATAACTGAAATATTGGATAGCTCAATATTCTGACATGCAAATCTGAAAATGCAACATTTATGAACTGACAATGAAACATTCGAAACTGGAGCATTTATATCTGTTTGATTGACCTAGAAAGTGTAATTCATGAACTAAGAAAATCTACACAACTAGGGTTCTGAGTTTCATGCAAGGAACTAAGCAGCGATTCCACAACAACATGATAATTCTATTAGGAGTACTATAACAGCTAAATCACAATCAATCTCTAAGGTCTTAGAAACCCTAGGTCTAAACAAGATATAGGAATCAAGAATCTAACTGAATTCTAGGGACCTAGTGGATGAAAGGAACACACTAATGAAATCCCACATACATGGTGATGAATTTCACGGAGAAATCCTTCGATTTTGGGGCTGGAACTGAAGAAAACCTGTTGCGTTCTTGGAAGGGTTTGGGTCGCCTGTTTTCTCCTCTTTTGCTCTAAGTTTGATGATTTTTGGTGAATGAATCGATTATGGTAGGTACTGATTAGAATACTAGGCTTAAACTGAGTAAAATGACGTAGTTTAGGCGTTAAACGATGCAGTTTAGGTGTCCAACTCATATCGGAAAAGACCAAAATGACCCCAACTTAAAATCTAACGAGGCCGACAACGACACCACTAACGGTCCGTCGTGGGACCACGGCCCGTCAAATGGGTCGTGGTTCTTGGCCAGTGTCTACTGGTTCAGGGACCTTTCCTCTACGGTCTACTTCACGGACCGTGTGAAGGATCACGGACCGTGAAGGCCACTGTGGTCCTTTACTTGGGCTAGGGGCCTACTACCTCAGCTTCACGAGCCTCATCATGACCCGTCATCAAGACCAAGACCGTGGTAGGCTCCTTGGTCTGACTCCTGAGCCCTGGTGGCTCTGTCTCACCTCCACGAGCCTTCCACGACTCGTGTGGTGGTCAACGGCCCGTGAAGGGTCCCGTGGTCCACCACTCCTGGGACAGTGTGAACCACGATGAGGGTGATGGACCGTGGTTCCTTTCACGGTCCGTGAACCCCTCCGTGGTTCATAGATTTTCTATTGTTTTGTCTGAGCTAAGTTCTGAGATGTTACACATAGTTTTGTTTAATTTGTAAAGTAGCCCATTGAGCCCTCTTGTTATCTACGTTTTAGTATGAGTCATGGTGTTTGTTTAGTTTCTTATGAGTCTACAACTTTAGCATGAAGTATATTAATTAGCAAGTGCTTGTACAAATTCTTAATATCCGCCCCTTTCTAGTTGGGGAGACATGACAAAGATTATAAACTTGTGAATCAAATTATGAGTGGCTAAAATTTATCTTTCTAGGGTTTTGACTACAAATGATTGTGGAGTTGTAAAACTTTAAGATGAAGTTTACTTATTGTATGAGTTATTCTTATGTTCGTATTTTATTAATTTGATGCTTAATCACCATTGAAATACAACTATTGTCTTGTATTGAACTCATGAGAGGGATTTAGAGATAGAACACGAATTATGAAAAGTGAGTTCATTTTTTGCTAAACCAAGGAATCGATGTGTAACTAGGATAGGGATATACCTAGTTTGCCTCGCTTGGCTAATAAACTAGAAGATAGTGTAATGCTCTGAAATTGGGCCAATCCCCAATCAACTATGTAGTTAGGTATCCAATTTTGGTAGAAGGTTAGATGCTCGAGAGACCATAACCATATTGTCAACCTCGTAAGTCAATAACTCGATAACCAAGAAAAATCTAATGGTGCAAACACTCTGCATGACTTCATATGAAAGTCGTGGCCTTGGAATTTCCTAAATATTGATTATAACCCTAGTTTGAACTAAAGTCATCGTCACTTAGCTTTACATAGTTGTTAATTGCAATATTTATGTTACAATCACTATTAGAATACTTTTTAAGCACTTGCACCAAATGAAATTGAAAGTCAAATTGAATATTTACTAGTAAAAAAAATTTTGGGTTTGATAATCTGGTTAATAAGAGTCACTTTACTATTTGTTATACCACGTACACTTGCTTGTGCAATTTTGACGTAACAATTACCTATTTTAATACAATAAACTACACACTATATGAGATTAATATGCTCATTAATAAAGGTCAAAAAATCATTTTCTTTAATCAATGTGGTATAACAATCCTTCTCATGCTTTATCATCCATTAAATAAAGATACACATATTATTCACTTTCTATCTTTTAAAAAAAGATATTGAAAAGATTTTTTTTTAACTAAAACGGCCCAATGAGGTATTAATAAAAAGGAAATATTTACATGGTTTTAGGCCCAAAAGTGGCCAATACCTGGAAAAACAAAACAAAATAATGAAAATCTATTGATTGAAGAAAAAACAAACAAAATGAAAGAAAGAAAAAATATCCATCAGAAATGGAAATATCTCGATAAAGCCGACCCATCGTCTTCCTCACCTTTGGCCGCCATTGATGAACTCAGAAACAAATGAAATTAATGAAGAAAACCTTCTTAGCGAAAGAGATTAGAAATGAGGTGCAATGAGCTTGGATGGATTACATCCAGAACGCTGAAAACTCTCAAAGGTGTAAGTGACAGATTGTGGGTTAGATCAATTCATTCCGTTCTTCAGGGAAGATCTATGGAAAAGTAAAGCCAAAACGGATCTATCAAAACAGATATTCTAAATAAATACTTGGTCGATACGAGACTTTTTCTTAGTTCAGTGGGGTTAACTCTCACAAGTGCCATGTAATCCTGTTTGAGGAAGACTTCTTCAACTCGATGTTGCCCAGATCTACTCTTTTATATCGAAGGTAAGCTCTATAATCTCAACCTTTTAAGAAGCTATTATGATTAATTGCTTGTTTCACAGTAGTTCTCCGGTTGGTGCGCCTCTGGACTTATAAGCTCCTAATCTTATAGCATTCCAAATAAGTCTTGCTCCTTTTCTTGTTTATTCATTTGTCTTATCAAGCGAGAAGACCACAACCCTAATTCCTTGTCCTTTGACAGATTGAGCTCCGAAGGAGCATATACCACTACTCCATGATCTTTCTATAAGATAAATCTTGTTGAGCTCTTCTCAGTGTTGATTTGACTAGATGCCGGTGTCTATGTAATGTAGTTTTTGTTCTCATTAAAATGCAAAATAGGAATTTTGACATTTAGTAACTCTTAAATTAGGAACTTTCTTGGCATCTAGGATGATGAGTGACTTCCCTTTTTAGGTACCTCCTGAAACAAATTAAAAGCTTTAACATATGTACCTGTACAGGAAAAAATAAAATTAGAAAAATAGTCAATTACTTTATTTTCCTCACTGAGCCCAAGAGACACCTCCACTTGTATATTCCTCCTCAACCATTACATATTTTTAATACTCAAGCTAATACTCTATGGAATTTCCCAAATTCCATCCAAGATTTTTGTCACAATAAGTGAATCAATCTCTAAGATGACAAGTAGTAGATTGTGTGATACACAGAATTGTAAACCTTTTTCTAGTGCCAGGACTTCTGCTTCTAGACTTGTTTTGATATCCAGACCATATGATTCTGCATAAATGAAACCTCCTTATCAATTCCTAACAGAGGAACCCCTAGCACTATGTCCTAAATTACCTTTTGAGGCTTTATCTAAGTTATATTTGTACATTTCAATACCAAGAGATGACTAGTATATCACCTAAGTAGCTATAATAGATTTGTAACCTTCAAAGATATTAATCAACATAGGATCATCTTTGGGAATATTCCTCAACCAAGAATATCTAACCACAACAAGACTATGAACATTTCTATTGATTTCTGCTGTCATGCTAAAATTTGAGATTTTTCCTCCATGTTTTACTTTGTTTCTCCCTTTCAAAGTCTACCAGAGTATAAAACCAAGGATATCATTAAACAAAGGTCTCAATTTAGATGTTCATTTAGCATTCCACCATTTAAAAATAGTGTCTTATAGTCGCAAGAAAGTCCCCTCCACACCCGCTGCTCTAGCAAACATTTCCCACAACAACTTTGCATTACAAGAGATAAAGAGGTGTTCCAATGTTTCATTAACACTAAGGTCACAACAACAATAATGAACCACATTCTCTAGTCCTACTCGGACAAAAAAATCCCCAATAGGAATTCTTTGTTTGATTAATCTCTATAAAAAAAATGATTTTAAAAGGAGCGTCTTTTTTTCCAAACCTGTCTAAACCTTTCATGTGTTACTCTAGAGGTCCTTATAACCTTCTATATTGAACTAAGATAGAACTTACATGAATGATTGAGAATCCAGTAAGGTTTAGTCACCTCCTCACACTCTTACAATATATCAATCTTGTTAAGTATATGTTCTACCACACTTTCATGGAAATTATGTCTTAGCCATTCTTCATTCCACCTGCCCTCTTGCATTAACTGATTAACATCATCCTAAAAAGGATAAGTAGGAAAAGGCACTCGTAGATAGTAGTGTAGTATTCCAAGTTGAGTCCAGTCATCAAACATAATACTAGGGGATCCACGGTTAAGTTGCCACCAAATTCCTTGATCAATGCAATCCCTAGCCATTAGCATATGTTTCCAAGTCCGAAAACCTCTCTTCTACTCCACTGTTTGAGGCCTACATACTTGTTCCACATGAGATGAGACCATATAGTGTTTTTAGTCCTAAAATTTCACCAAAGCTTTACAAACAAAGCTCTTGAGACGTCAAACAATAACCTGAATCCCAGACCTCCTCCCATCTTAGGTTGACAAATTTCATCCCAAGAAACCTAAGGTTTATTTCTGCCCACTTTCTTGAAGCTCCAAAAAAATCTAGCAAAAACTTTGTGTAGATCATGAATCACGCATTTGGGTAGAATGATTACATATAATTGATATATAGGTATACTTTATAAAACATTATTGATCAGAACAATCATTCCTCCAAAAGATAATAATTTCTTTCCAAAGCTTGTAACTTATTATGTATTTTCTTCATCAGATCAGCAGAGTGTGTTTTCTTTTCCTAGCATGCCCAATTGGGAATCCAAGGTAAGTTAAGGGAAAATTATCTCTAGGAAAACCTGAATATTCTTCTACAAGATGAATTTCTATTTGAGCAGCCATATAAAGCACAATAAAGACATTTTTTCTTTGTTAATCTTCTATCCTCATTTTCTTTCATAGTCCTGCAATGTTTTCATCAACAATTCTATAGAGAATCTATCAACATTAACAAAATTACGATGTGATCATCATACGCTAAGTGAGTAATATTTTCACTCCACCTAGATAGACCAGAACCCTTATAATACGAGTATAAGTTATTCGGAGCCCTAGAAAGAACCTCAACATAAGGGGATAGAGGATCCCCTTGCTTGACCCTGATAACACTCAAATTACTCACTAAAACAATTCAATGAGTAAGCGATCACTAGCAATATAAATATCCAACAAAAGAGTTGGGGTCAAATCCCACAAGGAGTGATCTAAATGTAAGAATTCAATGAGGAATATAAAAGTGCAAACCAATTCATTGTAGTAATTAGGACAAGTGGGTGGATAATTTCACCAAATTTAATAAAGGATTTTGGAATCAATTATCACAATATAGGGATTAAACAAGTAAAAGATGACGTAGGGGCGTGGGAGTTGGTATCAACATCAAATAAGGGTGCTTGCTCAATAATGCTAGAAAAACATGGATAGGCTAGGTAATCTCTAACGACATAAATCTTCTTTCGATCTCAATGCATCATATCATAGAATTTCTTTTCGGTCTCATCCATGTAAAATACAAATACATTACTAAAATCTCTCTTTTGAGAAGATTTGACAATTAGAATGGAACTACAATTTCTCTTTCAAGCAAACTACAATAATCAAACCCAATTTGCAAGTATTAAGCTATTGACCCACTTCAATTAATCTCATCAAGCATCAATCATAGATCTAAACTATGATTAAGTTTGCAACCTTAACCCATAAATTAAACCAATATTAAATAGCTCAAATCCATGAATGAATATCAGAAAAGCAGAGCAAGACAGTAGACCCACTAAATTAAATTAACACCAAATTTCATAATCACACCCTTAGATTTGAGCTTTTAACCAAACATCATAAAAGGAAAAGAAATTATACTTATTATGTTTTCAGCCATTAAAGTGTTAATAACCAACAATAATCTTCAACACCCACTTTGAATTGAACCCTCAATCATCAATTACAAGATTATTCAAAAAACCCCAAACTAAGAAAAAAGCTAGAATGGATAGAAAGTAAAAGTTTCATTGTTTATATTTTTCCCAAAAGTTAGTCTGAAATTCCATGTGTGACCGAATTGGTGACATTAGTCGGACTCGCCTACATTATTCGGCAGATCACCTTTCTATTCTTCAGCTCACCTTTTCTTGGCTTCAAAATTCAAGTGTTTGAACCTCAATCGATGAACTCTATTGAGTCAGCCTTTCACGTTTGGTGAATCACCGATTACAACCTTTGTTCGCCCATTTCGCCTTCATTTTAACTCAAAAGTCTGTCACTTTTGGTGGTGGAGGCTTTAGCTTGCCCAACTGCTTCGGCGAATCATCGTTTACACTTTGTATCACCGACCTGCCTTGAAGATTTTCAGAAGTGAACACCATCACTTTAGGTGAGATCCCAACCTGTTGGGTGATCCGCCCATTGTGCTAGGCGATCCTCAGCTAGAAGTTTACACTCTTTTCAATATTTTTGGGTTTTTTTCTCAGATTCATCCTCGCCTTGTCATTTAGTCTTCATCGCTGCAAAACATCAAAATATCATCAGATAAGGACATAAATAGGTATTGAGGACACTATTTGTTAAAATAAAAAGGCCTCGAATGATTCAAAATCTCAGACTCATCAAACCCCTCAAGTAGAATAAGAAAAACCAGAAGCTTGTCCATTAATCAACACATAGTACCAGTTATTTGCAACTAGTCTCCAAATCTTGTCAGAATATAAAAAGCTCATATTTTCAAGAACTTACATAAAAAAAACTTTAGTCCACTCTATCATACATTTTTGCCATATTAAGCTTAAAGACTACATTAGCAGTTTTACTACTTTTTCTGATGTCTACTATAATTTCTTGCGCAAGTAAGACATTTTCTATTATGCTCCTACTAAAGAAAAACTGGTTAGCAGAGATAAGATTTGGTAACAACACCTTTAATATGTCATGGATAAGTCTCGAAATGACCTCATTAAAAAAATTACTACACTTGATAAAGCCAAACTGGTTAGTAGGGATAAGATTTAGTAACAACACCTCTAGTATGTCATGGATACGTCTGGAAATGACCTCATTTAGAAGATTACTAAGACTGATAGGTGTTAAATCTGAAAAAACACATATTCTTTTTTTGGGGTTAAAACCAAAATTTGTATGAGTAATAAACTTAGATAAAGTCAAAACATTAAAAAGGTACTTACCACTTCAAACATATCATTAAAACATATCATTATCAACAATGTCCCAGTAAACCTGATAGAAGTGACTAGTAAAACCATCAAGACCACATACACTATCTCCATTTAGCTCAAAAACTACCCTTCTGACTTCTTCAAAGGTAGGAGGTCTATTCAAATCATCATTATCTTCTTCAGATATCACAGAAGGAACCAAATATAGTACAGACATATCCATATCAGCTAACCTTCTATTAAACAGATCTTGATAAAATTCGATGGCTTCATCCACTACTTCATTACCTTCAGGCCATGAACCATCAACTTTTTGGATATTAAAAATTTCCAATCTTTTCCTTCTACCTTTTACAAGACAATAAAAGAATTTTATATTTATATCTCCCTATGTGAACCACTAAATACCTAATTTTTGTCTTCAAAACACCTTCTCAAAGTGTAAGTACATATTATACTCAACATGAGCCCTGCTAAGTATTGCGTTGTTGGCAACAATGTATGACTCCTCAAATAGTTGTTCTTTAACTCTGACAATATTTTCCCCCACAAGGAGTGGTTGAAAATATCTTCATAACAATCTCTACTCTATTTTGATAGTGCTTGTTTAGTTCTCTTTATTTTCATCTTCAGGCCAACAAAGACATCTGAATAACCTTTAATAACCCAATTTTGTAACACCACCTCTTTATAATCTTCTTTTCCCGTCTAAAATTTTAAGAAATGTGAAAGGTTTATAGAAATATGGAACATGTCCACCACAAGATAGAAGCATTGATGCATGATCTAACTTAGATCTGGCTAGAATTTCTAACCCACATTACACATTTCTCCTAGATAAAAATGATAACAAACAATATATCCAATCTTTTAAAGATGAACTCTTCATCAGCCCCACCATTCCATCATATGAAAGGACTGCCTTTAAAGTTTAAATCAACCAACTCACATGAGTTTACAAAGAAACCAAAATCTTCCACCTCATTAGGATACACTAGCAGTCCCCTAATCTTCTTTTCAACATTCAAAATGACATTGAAATCTCCACCTACCAACCAAGGGTATGCCATCTAATAGGATAGATCTCATTCCATAATTGTAGTCTCTTAAAGGGATTACATTTTGCATATACCAAAGTATTAATCATCTGATGACCATTATCAAAAAGTAACTCCACAGTCAATTATTATTCTGAATATTACATCCATCTATACAAATAATCATATCTTACTGTTTACATTATAATTTTCATAAGTCATGCCCAATCTTCTTTTATATTGCCGAATATGCCTTATTTCTTGAAAAAGTTCCATCAGTGCCACCAAATCAAATTTGTGATGCCTATGAAATATTTGAATTCGATGGAAAGAATGATGAGGCCTCATAGATTTGATATTCCATATGAGAGCTTTGTACTTCATTTCAAAATAGATCTTCCAAACATCACAAGATTAATCCTAGATGCTCCACTCATTGAGGTTTATTCTTTCTCTTTTTTGATTTATCTTGAGGTGATACTACTGCTTCTTTACAAACTTCAGAGAAATTCTGTTGGTTTCAAATTCATTATGCTCCTCCACCTTTAAATTTATCTCTTGTGCTGGTATGATTTCTCCTTATTTACTACTTGATGAGAGACTAGTTCATAAAGCATTTTCATAGGAAAACTCTGTTGACTTTCAACAAAAGGTACTATTAGTTTATCATCTTGTATTGATGGCTCCTTTATCAATTGTTTTTCAAGTGATTTATTATTTCTCTCCACAATATTATCACTATATGGAAGGGCTAACAAATCTTCTTGCTCAGAGGCATTTGTAGCATCAACAATATCAATTTGCAAAGGAGTGGGGAACTCCTCCTCTTGACTAGTATTAGTTGTATGCCCCTTAATCAATTTTACAATATCTTGATTTTCAACACTACTACTTGTGTTAATTTTTCCTGTTATGCTCTACAGGTTGGAATGTTCAACAACAACTTTGTTCAAGTCTTCATGATCATATTGATCCATTATATTTAACTTATTTAATTCTGGGCTTTTATTGTGATCTGTATTCATTGATGGATTATTTATATGTTGTGTTTGTAATTGTGTTAGTTTCTTTACGACTTTCTTTACTTGTGACTTCATGCATACTAGTACCCTATTCCTCATGTATGTTATCTGATTTGTAGAAGGCATTACGAATCCACCCTTTAGTATTCTTCTACTCCAGTTATCTTCTAAAACAATAATATCCTTTGTTGCATTTGCATTCTCTATATCCTCCTCTGTAAGTGCATTGAAAGGGTTATTAGTGGTAACCTTTTTTTTTTCTCTATTTCCATTTCAGTGGTATTAACACAGTTGATGTTATTCTATAATTTCTTCTTAGGAATCTTTATTGTTGTTGTTGAGATGCTTCCTTGTCTTTTTCCTTCTTCTTTTCTGTTTATTCTTTCCTTTTTAATTGCATTCTATCTTCATCTTCATTATGACCCAGTAGTCTGCACTTCTTGCAGTACTTTGGAAGCATACCATACATCACTTTTACCTTTTCAACTTTAAATGAGTTCTTTGAGGGATCAGTAACTTCTAACTGCACAAACTTAGGTAAATCACTTAGTAAATCTACTTGTACTTTAACCCTTGCACAACTTAGTCTCATATTGTTAATAGTTACCTTATCAAGGTGAATTGATTTCCTTATTGTTGAAGCTAGTGAAAACAAAGTTTCCTTCCCAAACAATGTAGGCTATCGATCATGGAAGAAAATTCATACCATAACTTATGTGATTTCTTCAACAATCTTGAATTTTTCATCATAGATTAAAAGCCTCATAGGGTATGACATACCTTCCTTATCAGTAATATAATAAGAAATAAGAAGGCCTAGACATCATGTTCACAAAATCTTCAAATAACTTCTGCCTCATTAATACATGCCTATTTCTCAACAGTTCCAATCTTACAATCTCATTTGATATTACATTGAGATGGAATTAACTCCTTTAATTCCTCCACTTTCGGCCATCCTTATGAAATTTTGCTATCACTGCATATTGAAGGTTTTCTAAGGTGTTTATCTTTTAACTTCATCCTCCGTCCATGTCACACGCAGAACACCATTATTAAAAGTAGACAACTTAAACAATATTAGAGCACCTTCAGGGGCTTTGATTTTATCCGGTTAATTCATATTTGTGGGTTTCAATAATGTTGCATCTTTGCCTTCCTTAAATTTCAACGCTTCCCAAATTAGGTTCTCTAGGCAAATCAATAAGGTTCTTATCTGAATTAGAAGTAGAAGAAGAGGGGAGGTAGGGAATTGTATATAAGAAGCTAATGAAATTGACTGACCAGTCACGTAATGGCCATGGGGTCAAGGGTTACATATACTAGGGTTTGCATAATAGAGAGAGCGATCACTTCTGAAAAATTAAAAATATTCAAAGATATTGGAAATATGAATTTCAAAGTACACAATTAATTTTTTAATAATTAATTGACTTTTAATATCATTGATCTGTTGTACAATAGTATGATTAAATAATGTAAGTTAACGTTCATGAAATGCTTTGTATATCATGGTTCAATTTGAACTTCAATTGAAAATTTTAAAATCGTGATATGTTTTGAATACATTTGTCCATAACTATTCAAAATTGATGGCATTTATAGTAAGTGTTAAAAGCTATTTTTCACGGTAGAAAAATATATAAAATTTTAAATATGGTCAAGAATTCTTAAGTATGATAAATATAAAGTTTAAGTATGGTAAACTAATGTATTTTTTAAAAAAATAAGAAGATTATAATTTTAGGTGAATAAGTCTATTATTAAAAGAATAAAGTTGAATGATATATCATGTCAGCTATGAGAGAAAGCGATTTTTGAGGTATTTTGTATTTCTTTTTAAGAAAAATAGTGATAGTTGACTAGTATTTTGGTCCTAATAATAATTGAAATAAAAGTGATATTTGAATGTAATTTTAAAAACTTGAGTGATCATTTAAGGAAATAATTTAATTATTAATAAATAAAATTTTAAAAAGGTAATTTGTGAGGCTTGTCTTATTCTTCATGTTTAATAGTCAAGTCAAATCAAATCAAGTGAAATTCATTTTTTAGAAATTTTTTTTACTCCTTTTTTGGCATAATACATAAATATGATCCTTAACTTGATTTCAGTTAACAACTATGCTCCAACTTTGAGTGTGCACAAATAGACACTTAAACTTGTATAAAATTGAACAAGTAGACACACGTGTCGTACATGCCATAATACACATAGGACGCCACATATGACACAAAACTACCATGTAGGACGCCATATAAGATGAATGTGTTTATTTGTTCAATTTAATATAAGTTTAAATGCCTACTTGTACACAACCAAAATTGAAAACCGTAATTAACAACTGAAGCTAAATTAAAGATCACATTTATGTGTTATGCGTTTTTTTTTGTCCTAATTCCCAAATAAAAATATAGATATTTTTTTATTATTTATCTTTTTTTTTTAAAAAAAAAGGACCATCAAAGAAAATAAACAGGTAAGCAAAGTATTATAGGCATGTAAGAAGGGATCTCATCTTACAGTTGCTGCTGCGTTCAGACAGAAAAATAGCAAGAGATAGAGAGACAGACATCAGCTCTGTTTGTTGTCCGCTCCGCTGAGTAGATAGATACTTGTTCCGAAACGCTGTCGATCAAGCTCTCTTTCTGGTTTGTATCTGATTCTCTTTACTTTTCATCTTTCTTCTCTTATATATCGTTAATCTCTAGGGTTCCGGATTCTTGTTTTTGATTGATCAAATCAGGAAACTGGTAAAAACTTTTGTACTTCATCTCATCAATTTTAGAATTTTCTCTGTTACTTGCTATGTATAGGAGTTTCAGGTATATATATGAAGTTGTACTGTCTATGTTTATGCTCTCACTCCTGTTTAGGCATATGGTAATTCATGATCTATTTTTTAGCATAACCAACTTCATAGAGCAAGATTTTTTTTTTTTTTCATTAGAGAATGCAGGACGTTTTCGTTGGTTGAGTTTTCAGATACGCTGTGATGGCCACTTGATTACAAGTTTCTGAATAATATCTTTGTTGATTTGACACTTTTCTGTGTACAGAGACATGTATTCAGCTTGTTATCCTCTTTAGTTATTACTGAACAAAAGCAACATCACTTATCCTCAATTGCAAACTAATTTGGGTTGGCTAGATGAAATGTTTCTATGCCTGAGCTCTAAGTTTTTCAGTTGATTCATTTGGTTTTCCGTGGATTGGTTAATTAGAATAATCCTTGATGAGTTCATGGACAGTTCACAAAAAGAATCAAGGCTACTATAAATTTTAGCATATGTGGCTAAAGTTGATGGCTTTATGGACAGTTCTCCCAAGTCCCACCTTGTTCCCCCGTATCATTGATAGTCCCTTTTATTTTCATTTGTACCCTTCCAGACACCACTTTGTTCCACACATTTATTTCCTTTTTAAGCATCTTCAGCTTTTTTGCTAGCCGGAATGACAATTTTTCCACCACATTGTAGTTGTTCCAACATCTAACCATTTTTTCATGAAGTTTGTCTCTCCTAACCGCATGTTCTCTAATCTAAAGGGAGTTCTTCTCTTCCACCATCTAACAAAATGGATGAATGATCCTATGCCAACCTCATAAGGATAGTTTGTATAATTTTTGGAGCAAACTCCTTCCATGAGGCAGACACCTAGAACGAGTCTCTATCTAAAAGATGAATCCTACGACCTAACTCAAGTGAAAGCAGCACCTGTCAATGGAAGATTAATAAGAAAAAAGTTATCAATGCTCTGAGAACTCCTTTATTTCCCTAGGAACCACCCTACGCCTCACCCTCTCTTTCAGGAATTTGAAGGTGTTAAAATCCCCACCTTGTACCCATGAGATATTCCACTGTCCCAAAACTGTCCCCATTTCTCCCCAAAAAGCCACCTTAGACCCCTCCCAAACAGGACCATTAACTCCACCAAATTCCCATTCTGTCCCATTCCCAATATTTTAAATGTCGCTGCTACCATATAATCTCTCTTCTTCACCTCCATATCTCAATCTTCCTTTCATCCCAAAGTGACAATATCCCCCCTGCGTTTCCCTGAGCCTGTAACTGGTCATATTTCACCAACACTCTAATCCCTATCTTGATGATGACCCTTTTGTTTGTGTCACATTCATCACCTCACATTCCAACTAACAATTTTATTATCTATCAAATAACTTCTTTGGCAAACCCCCCTCCCCCCGCCCTTTCCTTCCTTATACTACCCCTCACATTTCCCATATTCCTATTCCTTCTCCCATACATCACTACTTTACCCTCCCCTTTTTGCTTGCCCTCCTTAGGTTGCCTTTTCCCACCCAAAAACTCAACATTTTCACCCGTAACTTGTCCACTTGACATATAATCTCCTTATATCTAAATAAAGCATATGAGAACACATATAAACTCATATCATATGTGTGTTTTAGATAATACACACAATTCATAAATACTAGCAATTTTCGTGACTTGAATGTATATACCTGTGTATACGTATACACTCGTCTCCTTGTTTACATAGTCACCCCCTTACTTATAGTAGACATTTGGCTTTACTTAAACATGCTTTTCTAAGGTCAATGTCTAAACATACCTGGTATCCATAAAAGCTACCGATGTAAAATAGCTTTTCCCCGCACCAAGGATTGCTAAAATTCTCAATCTATCCAAATTAATGAACCTTGGGGGTTAATTTACGTCCATTGGACCCATCTTAGAAATCTAGGCTTTGGTCAAAGTCGAATATGGGTCAATGGGGTCAAAACCCGGAACAAATTATATTAGCAGATCACCCGTAAGCTAGGGAATTTAAATCTATAGTCAAAATCCTATCTTGACTTGCTTTACTTGGTCTAATCTCAATTTAGGTGATTCAATGAGTTAGGGTTAATTCCAACTTGAAACACTAGAAAATACATGTTTTGATCTTAAAAATTCAAAGGAAAACATGTATATAATCCAAAGCTACTATTATAAACCTTACCTCAAAGACTAGGTGGTTACTTTTCAGAAAGAGTGAAATCCTGTAGCTTAGAACCCTTAAAACATGGAAAATTAGACTTAGTTTTGGCAAAATCTGGTGCGTTTAATAATGGACATTACCGCTATCACTGCATGCCTTGCACAATCGCACTGAACAAAGGTGGGCTGGCTAGGACCTAGGCATTGGCTTACACAATCACTGAAGATGGGACATGATCACGCTGCAGTGATTGGCCACTTAGCCTATCGGGATCTTCATGCACGATTGTGCAATACTGAGGGATAGCATTGTTTGCAATTGTGCAGGGTGACCGTGATCGTGGTGCACAAGTTGACAACAATAGACTGAATCTGCAGTTTTTGTTCCAATGGTCCAAAAACCTCACCCAAGCTCCTTTGGTCTCAAACCAAACCACCCCAACAAGTCCCAAATGATAAAAACAACTTGTAGAAAGTCTCAAAACATTAGTTTAGGCGTAAAGACTCAAAATAAGGGGTTTGACTGTATCACAATAGAGGCAAATGATCTTTATAGTTATACAAATTAATTTGAGATTAAGACTATAATGTTGTGGTTCCACTTACATTGAGATTGGGTAGGGGCAAGTCTGAGGTTTTAGGAGCCTGCAGTTTTAAAACCCTTAATTTGCCTTAAAAGAGAAGTTACTACCAGTATTGGAATGGAATTGGCTTGAACTGAGAGAATATGTAAAGGATCTATATTGAAGCTTGGGATCGAAGCTTAGTTGATTGATTGATTTGACAACTTTTTCCAGTTTCTCTGCCAAGATAGTAAAAGATAAGGTAGGATGCAATGAAAGAGGACTGTTTTCTCTTCTATTTTTCTTTCAATACCTATTTTAACAAACCAAGAAATGGAAGAGACAATTTCTTCGTTTGCCCTTCCCTCTTCTAGTTTACAACGAAACATGGTTATACATGCCTCGAGATGTATCAGTTTAATGGATAATTGTTGGATACTCTTATTTTCTTCTGCAATATAACTGCCACATATATTTTTTCTGTTTTTTTACTGCAGATTTTTCACCTTATTTTCACATTTGTTTGTCATTTGATTGTTAGTCAGGGGTCGAAAGAAACTTGGAGAAGATGGTTAGCAACGGTGCTGAAGATGTGCAGATTTGTGGAAGTGGTGAGGCTGAATGTCCTGAGACCACAGTTGAGATAAAGATAAAGATGTTGGACTCACAGACGTATACATTGCGAGTGGATAAATGTGTAAATATCTATTGCTTTTATTTTCAATTCTTTGAGAAAAAGAGCTGTGCTACCTATCAAACAGGGGGGACAATAAAAACATCAAGGCCAATCGGTCTATTTGTAATTTGTTTATATAGTTCTTCAAACAGTAGAATTTCAAGTAATCGTTGCTCCATATACACCGATTTTCTGTATCTGTGAGAGTTGCCAATGTGCATTCTTGTTGGATATTGGAATACAATCACAAAGACCAATCATGCTCTTGAACTAAGAGTTTAAAAGTTGACTGTAGTATTATCTGTTTGACTTTTAGAATATTCTGACACTCATTCTAATACCTTTTGTCAATTCCAATACAGGTGCCAGTCCCTGCATTGAAGGAACAAATTGCGACAGTTACTGGTGTCTTGACAGAACAACAACGGCTCATATGCCGTGGAAAAGTGTTGAAGGATGACCAGCTGCTTTCCGCTTACCGTATCCTTTTGACTCTCATGTGTTTTAGGAACATAGCATGCACCTAATATACGATTTAGGAATTTGAGTTCCTTCACGGATTTGCAAATAGATGTGGAAGATGGTCACACTTTGCATCTGGTTGTGAGGCAACCTTCATCAGACAGTACCCCTGATCCCCAAGGTTTGTTATGATTTGGACAAACTATTGAATTCCATTTGAAAATAGACATGAAGAACTATAGCTTCAGAGAGTCGTATGAACTTCCATTGTGTTAGTCTTCATTCTTGTTGTCTTGATTTATCTTATAATCCTTCAACTTTGGGGAGCTAGAAAGCTTGGGAAACTTGATTATTAATGGATGTAATCGAAGTCGGACAGTACTGGAAAATGTACAGAAGACAATACCATGATAAATGCTTTACATGGGTTCTGTCATGTCGTGAGTTCCTTATAACCATTAAGTTTAAAATTGCAGCAACTGCTTCTGCATCAAGTGCTGGGTACAGTCAAGGAAACCGAGTGAGTCCTGGTGTGGTAGTTGGAACCTACAGCTCATCTGATCATGGAGATGGAATTTTCCCTGATTTGAATCGCGTAGGCATTATCATTCTTTCTTCCTTTTCATGATGTATTTGCTGTCAGAATTCAGGAGATGGAACTCATTTTTTCTGTTTCATATTTTAAGATTGTAACAGCTGTGCTTGGATCTTTTGGAATTGCAAGCGCTGGCGGTGGGAATGCGGGGATTGATCTCCATGTAAGTATCAAAGGTTTCACTCATGATCCTATGCTGTAGTTTGTCCTTTTCCCTTTTCTATGGATGATTGAAATATGTGGTTTAAAATTATCCCATGGACAAAATCTCTCAGCCGGAAACTTTCTTTTGTCTTCTCAGGCCAAGCTATCACCTTCTGTGCTAGCTTTCACCCTTATTTCTTTCACCTTTTCAGAATTTAGAACCACAAATTTTACATGGGGGAAGAAAGGATTTACCTTTACGCTAGATTTAAATCGTATGACATCTCTAAGTTCAGTTCTAGGTCAGGAACATGGTTTGAATGGACTGAGCGTAGCAGGTATGAGGAAAGTAACTTTAAGCCTTAAAGTCATGAGATGGCTAGTCCAAGTACTTATTGAAGCTTCAAAGGAGCAAAGAATGACAGTTGGGAGATGGAAAACAAAGCATCACTTTGCTGAATTCTTTTGCACTCTTAAATACAATGAGCATGGTAGGTATGCCAGGTTTATTGCAGTACAAGGGGGCAGCAGGTCAGTTATTATAACTCCTGAGACTACATTAAATGATGCATGGATAGAAACAGCTCAGAAAGTTACAAAATTCATTGGGGTCTCAGAAAGGGGTGAGAAAACAGCAGTTATTGGACAACATCAGATCAAATCTTCTTTTGTTGAAGCCAACAGAAGCAATAAATGGGAGACAGAAGCAATTAAAGGTTTGACACCACAGATCACTCCCTGCAGAATCACCCTCCCTGGAAGCTCTATAGTTTCAGAAGACGATGTGCTTGGCAGATGTATTGTGGGGAAACTTTTGGACATGAGCAAGAAACGCCAACTCTGACTGACATATAGAGATGGGTTTGCAGTATGTGGAAGCCTTCTCACGGAATCAACATATATGTTATGAATGACTCCCAGTTTCTGGTTGAGCTTCCATCTAGGAAGGAAGCAGAGCATGCCATCAATGTTGATTGGAAATGGAAGAAATCCAAATTGTCACTAAAATAGTGGTCCCCCACTGCTGGATGCTGGCCGAATGAGGTGGCAAGAAGCTAGGTATAGATCCATATTTATGCTCTGCCTCTAAACTTGTGGTCGTAAATCACCTTCAAGCAGATCGGAGAGATGTGTGGGGGTTGGATTGAAACAGAGGATGAAACAACTCCCAAAAATCATGCTTTGGGCTAGAATTAAAGTTAGGGGAGACAGAGTAGAAGTCCCAAGAGAGGTGGAAATGGGAAGTGACAGTTATATTTTCAAATTACTGATTTGGTGTGAGATTCCGACAACCGTAGGAAAAAGATGATTAAATAAGAGGATACCTTCAGTGCGACACCCCACCCCAGCTTAGGATAAGAAGTCCCACATTGGCAAAACATAGGAGAGATGTTGGGTATATAAGTAAGTAAGTTGTACATCCTAGTGATGCATTTTAAATCCGTGCAGTCACCCAGAGCAGACAATAGAGACAGTGGAAAACATAGAGAAAGACTTGGGTGCAGAGGTACAAGGTAATGATAAGGGCGAGATCAGTGTGGCGTTGGGAAAAGATGAATCTCCAATGGCGATTCTAAACACAAACCCAAAGGGGTAGAGTTGGGTAGTGGAAGTTGCGGAGCCACTTCAGATGCAACCCCAAACCACAACCCTTGATAAAGAAATGGATGCAACTATTTGGGTTCATCAAAATTTGATCAAGTTGACCAAATTGATTGGGGTGAGAATTTAGGGACATGAGGAGGCAGTAATGGAACTCTTGAGACGAATTGATAGTAGTAGACATATGAGAATGATGGAGAAGGAATTCAAGAAAATTAGATTCAAAGGTGTACAGGAACTAAAAGACCTAGTATCTTTTGACGTGAAATTTAAGGACAATGGTAACAAGAGCAGGGGAAAGAGTTTGACAACAAATGACTCATGAATTTCCAACTTGTTTCATGGAATGTAAGGGGTCTGAATGAGAGGGATAAAGGAAGATTAGTGAAGAGTTTGGTTATAGATTGGAACACAGATATCCTCTGCCTCCAAGAAACCAAATTGGAGGGGGATGTAAAGAGATGATTAATCAAATATGGGGATGTAGATGGGTGAGGTATGCATATCTGAAGGCTAATGGTTCAAGGTGGGAATTTAATTGTTGTGGGACAGTAGCGTGTGGAAAGGGGAGGTTCTAGAAATTGGAGCTTATACTATTACTTGCAAATTTGAACTCTTCTTCAGGAATAATCTTGTCATTTAACAGGTGTAAATGCCCCTAATTGTGGCATTGAAAGTAGAATAGTATAGGATGAAATTAGTGCAGTTAGGGGTCTGATGGAAGGATCCTGAGCTGTAATATAGTTAGATACCCCACAGAAAAGAGTAATTGCAAGAGAAGATCCAAACATATTGTGGAATTTTTTGACTCTTTAGAAGATATGAAGCTGATTGATCTTAACTTGGAAAGGAGGAAATCTACACATGGTTTACAGGGGATAACTACCTCACAACATCTAGGGTTGACAGAACTCTTATTTTAGAGGAATGGGCTGACAAATTCAGCAACATATAACAAATTCTAATACAAAGACTGGTTTTAGATCACAATCCAATAGCTTTGCAATGTGGAATATGGGCACATAATAAATCTTCTTCAAAGTAGAAAAAGTGGTGTCCGGGAACTGTAGTATTTATGGACAGAGGCAGGTACTGATGGAGTTCTTTTAGCCCTCAGGGAAGCCAGACTTCATCCTCGTTTATAAACTCAAAGCTCTCAAATCAAAGCTTAAGGAGTGGAGTTTAAGTTATCAAGGACATCTCAGCTCTCAGAGAAGGAATCTACTTGGGCAAATATCTGAATGAGAGGCTATCCTGGATCACAGACTATTAAATGAGGAGGAGAATGTGAGGAAAGCTGCACTGTTTATGTAGTATGAGGAGCTTGTCAAAATTGAAGAAAAAGAAATTTTATGAAGTCAAAGATCCAGGATACAATGGCTAAAAGAAGGTGATAAGAACACCAAGTTCTTCCACAAATGCTCATAAGAGATGCAACAATATAGACCAGCTGATGATTCAAGGAGAAATTATTGAAGATCCATCAAGAATTAGAGAGGAGATCATTGACTTTTATCAGAAGTTATATATAGAAACAGAGAGCTGGAGACCTGTTTACAATTTTGCGTACTGCCCCGCTATTTCAGAGCAAGAAAAGGAGACTTGGCAATTTACATTTGAAGAACAAGAGGTTTTGTGGTGTATTAGACACAAAGCCCTAGGATCTTATGGATTCACTATGGATTTCATCCTCACTTGTTGGTAGATAATGAAACAAGACATTATAGATGCATTCAGGATTTTTCATGAACATGAGGTATTTGAAAAGAGCTTTAATGCAACTTTTATAGCTCTAATCCCAAAAAGGAAAGGAGTTTAGTAATTGAGAGACTTCAGGCCTATTAGTTTGATAGGAAGTATCTATAAGCTGTTTCCAAAGGTACTGACTGAGAGATTAACAAAGGTGATGGCAAAACTGGCAGATTCTCAACAAATGACTGTTATCAAGGGGAGGCAAATATGGATGCTATGTTAATGTCTAAAGAAGTTGATTCAAGAGTCAAACAGAATAAACATGGAATATTATGCAAGATTGATATAGAAAAGGCATATGATCATGTCAACTGGGGTTCTTACTGGAGATTATAAAGAGGATGGGCATTGGAGGAACATGAATCAATTGGATCAGGCATTGCATTTCCACAATATGCTTTTTAGTTTTGATCAATGGCTCTCCTCTTGTTTTTTCGAAGCTCAAAGAGGGCTAAGACAAGGTGATCCCTAGTTCCCCTTCTTGTTCATTTTGGCAATGGAAGTTTTAAACAATATAGTTAAAAAAACTGCTAAGCACATTGACTGGATTAATGGTTTTGAAATGGATAGGAGGGACAACATTAGCATGAAGATCACACTTACAATATGCAAATGACACTCTAATTTTCTGTGATGCAAATGTGGGTGAACTGAAGTATCTGAGGGTGATTTTGGTTCTATTTGAATCTGTGTATACTGTCTGGTCTGCACATCAATTGGAGGAAGAGCTCACTGTATCCAATTAATGAAGTCAATGATATGGAGTTCCTAGCCTCAACACGGGGAGGAGAAGTAGGGTCCTTCCATCTGTATATCTTGGTATGCTTTAAGAGCTAAATCCAAATACAAGGAAATCTGGAATGGTGTCATTGAGAAGTGTGAGAAGAAACTATCCAGTTGGAAGTCCCAATACTTGTCACTAGGTGGAAGGGGTCGTTTGGTTTGAATGCAAGTTATGTTGGGAAGTCCCAATAATCTTATGTGTTGTTCCATTATGGTCGCGTTGCATGGTTTGACCATATTCTATGTCGATCTTCTAATGCATCGACCCACAGGTGTGAAATTCTGGTGAGTGTTAAAAAGGGACGAGGTAGACTTAAATCATCTCTCGGGAAAGATAGGACGCAATGAAAAGATTTATATAGGCGATACCAAATCTCTTGGGAATTTATTTTAGTCATGTTTATACATTTACTTTAGGTCCTATGCTTTCTAAGGGTTTTTTATCCCTATTTTATATTCCTATTCATTCTATAAGACTTATCTCCCTATTGTATATTCTTATGCCAATAAATATAGAGAACTTCAAGTACTTATCATTTTTATTTTTTGAAATGTTGGCCCGAAATGAATTTAATTGTTGAACATGGTTAGTGTGGATCTATATAGCCAATCCAACTGGTTTGGAACTGAGGCAAGTAGTTTTTCCATTATGGTCGTTATGTAGGGACTAAGTAGCCTGGTCTTAATGAACACACATCCCATATGTGGGGTTGGGAGGAGTTTCAGTCTTGGCCGTAGGATAATCATTTGTGACTTTGTAAACATGCATGCTATATTCTTTGCAGGGTTTTGGTCCGGCAAGTCTAGGAAATATTAGAGATTCTGGTAGATCACAGACTGAACAAGCTGATACAAGGGATCAATCCAGCGTCACTACTAGTGCTTCTGCACGTCCGACGGATGTCCCTCTGCAAGCACCGGTAAATTTTGCATCAATTATTTCGACTTCAAATTCTCCTTCATGTTTTTGGGGCACACTCTTCATTCAACATGTAACCAACATGTTGACCGTCTCATGCATCATTTCAGATGACAGAACATTGTTCATATGTTTTTGTCCTCCATCTCCTCTGTTTTCCACGTTAATATCTTTGTTCTTTTCATGCAGGTTATTCCTGATTCTCTTACAACCTTGACCCAGTACTTGAGCCATTTAACTGCAGAGTTCAGAGCCAATGGTAAAAGTCCCTTTCTCTTCTTTTACATATACTCGCCTCCTCAGGAGGGGGGGGGGGGGGGGGGGTAAGAGCTATTCTTATTAACTGACCTTTGATGTTGGCAGTTAGAGGACAAAGTGAGACTACACAATCTGCTGGTGTACATGTAGCAGATAGAACAGCTTTGGAGGCTACCACTCATTCAATCGGAGAGAGGGGATTTCCGACACCTGCATCCTTGGCGGAAGTGATTATTTTGACGAGACAATTATTCATGGAACAAGTGGTAGAGTGTTTGTCGGTATGTGCTTGTACTTTTAGTAGTTTCTATTTAAAACTTCTAATATCTGGTAAGAGTATTTTTTAACGCTCCTGGACTTTGGTCAGAGGGAAGAGTGCAATTCCTGATGTGTGGTTGGGCGTATCACGGGCTCTAACCCTATTGCGGAATATTTCTTGGTTTTATATATATATATATACACACTTGGCGGAGTTTTCGCCTTAGGGAAGGATAGAGTCTTGAACCCAACTGAGTGAGGGGTTATATGATGAAATCAATAGGCAAGCAAGAGGTGTAGCATTAAAAATTTAATTCATGAATGAAAAGCTGATGTTTATTGCTTTCAAGAGACAAAAATTCAAGGAGATACCAAGAAT
This sequence comes from Solanum tuberosum, assembly GCF_000226075.1. Classification (NCBI taxonomy): domain Eukaryota; kingdom Viridiplantae; phylum Streptophyta; class Magnoliopsida; order Solanales; family Solanaceae; genus Solanum; species Solanum tuberosum. Next base: position 57,793 of record NW_006239134.1, on the reverse strand, counting down.
TTGGTTAAAGAATTGTGGGCTAACAGAGGGGTCAGATTCTGTCAACTGGTAGCTGGTGGGACAAGGGGAGGTATCCTAATTCTATGGGATGAGAAAGTATGGACAGGAGAAGTAAGTTGTTTGGGGGCCTATCCTCTAAGTTCAATGGAAAGAACCAAGACCTCACTTGGTTTCTTTAGAGGTATCTATGCTCCAAACAACATAGTAGAAAGGGAAGAAGTGTGGTGGGAAGTAGGCTCAGTTAGAGGACTGTTTGATGGGCCTTGGGTAGTATGTGGGGATTTCAACAGAGTCAGATTTCCTTCAGAAAAGAGAAACTGCTCTAGTCTCACAAGAGCAATGAATGATCTGTCTAATTTCATACAAGATCCACATTTGATAGGGGGCAATTACACATGGAGGAAAGGGGATAGACATGATGTTGCTGCCAGGCTTGATAGGTTCTTATTTCTGAAGAATGGAATGAGGAATTCAAGAGCATCAAGCAGACAACCTTACACAAGGTAACCTCTGATCACACCCCCATAATGCTCCAAAGTGGGAACTGGTGGGAACCTAGAAGATCTTATTTCAAGTTCGAAAATTGGTGGTTGCAAACAGAAGGTTTTCTGGATAGAGTTAAAGTGTGGTGGAACTCTATAGTCTGTGAAGGGAGGCCAGATTTTATCTTAACTTTCAAGTTGAGAGCTTTAAAAGATAAATTGAAGGAATGGAGTAAAACTTCCCATGGGAATTTAGCAATCCAGAAACAAAGCATCCTTGATCAATTGACAGAATTAGAGGAAATTCAGGATCAAAGAGCACTAAGAAAAGATGAGACACACTCAAAGGAAGAACTCCTTGTAGATTTTGAAAACATAGCTAAATTTGAGGAAATAGCTTTGAGGCAAAGATCAATGGTTAACTGGCTGAAACAGGGTGACAACAACACTAAGTTTTTTCCACAGATCAGCAAATGCTCATAGAAGATATAACAATATTGATGAACTAATGGTGGATGGGGAAGCAACCAAAAATCCAAAAGCTATAAAGAAGGAGATTGTGGATTTCTACCAAAGATTATACACTGAGATAGAGACATGGAGACCATCTGGTGGATGCAGGGTAGACTACATAGTTGCTTTTGAAGACAACCAAATGTTACAAAAGGAATTTGAGGAACAAGAGATATGGGAATGTGTGAAACTTTGTGCCGGAGACAAAGCTCCTGTCCCTGATGGATACACCATGGCTTTTTATGTCCATTGCTGGGAAGTAATAAGGGGTGAAGTAATTAGTACAATCAGGAATTTTCATGAAAGACGTGTTTTTGAGAAAAGCTTCAACTTCTACCTATGTAGCTTTGATTCCTAAAGAGATGGGTGCTAAAGAGCTCACACATTTCAGACCTATCAGTTTGATCAGTAGTGTCTACACAAATTGGTGGACACCCAACAATTGGCTTTCATCAAAGGAAAGCAATTAATGGATGCCATCCTTATGGGAAATGAACTAGTGGACTATAGAGTCAAGCAATATACCTGGCATTCTTTGCAAGTTAGATATACTAAAAGCCTATGACCACTTTGATTGGAATTTTTTGCTGGTGACCCTCCCGAAAAGAGGGATGGATAAGATGGATGAAGTTTTGCATAAGCACAGCTAAATTCTCTGTCCTTATCAATGGTACCCCTACAAGATTCTTCTTCTCACAGAGAGGTTTAAGGCAAAGATACCCAATATCTCCTTTTCTCTTCATCATTTCCATGGAGAGTCTAAATGATATGTTGAAAATTACCCCAGAAAATAATTGGTTGAAGGGATTTAGAGCTTCAAACAGGGAAGGTTCTAACTTGGAGATTACTCTATGTTGCTGATGATACACTGATCTTTTGTGAGGCCAGTAGGAACCAACTCATGATTCTCAGGGTCATTTTTGTTCTTTTTGAAGCAATCTCAGGGTTACACATCATTTGGAATAAGAGCTTCTTATATCTAGTTAATGAGGTTCCTAATTTAACCTCATTGGCTTGGATTCTTGGTGGAAGTATTAGGGATTTACCAACTGTTTATCTGGGCATGCCATTGGGAGCTCAGAATAGGTCTATAGATATATGGAATGGGGTGGTAGAGAAGTGTGAGAAAAGGTTGGTGAACTGGAGAAGTCAATATCTTTCCTTAGGAGGAAGACTAACACTAATCAATAGTGTTTTCGACTCAATGCCTACATATATGATGTCCCTTTTACCTATCCCAGATGGGGTCATTGAGAGATTGGATGCTCTAAGAAGAAATTTTCTCTTTGAAGGAAATAGTGAAACCAAGAAATTCCACTTGGTAAAGTGGGATGCACTGATTGGGAGTAAACAAAAAGGGGGTATGGGGGTGAGGAACTTAAAAACACAGAATCAATGCCTTATAATGAAGTGGCTCTTGAGACTTGCATCTAGTGAACTGGCACTCTGGAAAGAAGTAATCCAGTTGAAATATGAAATGGCAGATCATTGGACCACCAAAATGGCCACTGACACTTACGGAATCAGCCTTTGGAGGTCCATCAGGAATCTGTGGCCAAAGCTAAGAGAGAACTGTAGTATAAGAACAAAAGATAGCTGGAAGGTTTCTTTCTGGGAAGACAACTGGCTTGAACAAGCTTCCCTTAAGGATACCTTTAATGGCATATACATCCTAAACCAACAACAAAGGGCCATTGTGGCTTAAGTTTTGTCAGAATAGGGATGGAATTTGAGCTTTAGAAGACCTTTTAATGACTGGGAGATTTTGAGGTTAGTTGAGTTCTACAGCAAGTTGGAGCAATTCAAAGGAACTTCAAATGACCTAGATAGATTGGAGTTGCAGGGCCACAGTCAAGGTAGATTCAGTGTGAAAGGGGCCTACAAACCCTCAGGGGTTGGCCTGCTGGCAATTGACTTGAGCCTTGGGGTTTGCTCCCTTTCAAGGTCTCAAGTTCGAAACCCACTGGGTGCAAACAATTTCTGAGGGCCATCGGACTGGGTAAAACCTGAATTAACCGTGGTGCACTTGCGGGAAACTCCTTGCCGAGGGCCTGTGCACCCCCGGGATTAGTCGGGGCTCAAAGAGACTCGGACACCCGGTGCAAATCAAAAAAAAAAAAAAAAAAGCTTAATGCTTATGATAATCAAATTGATGACTGGCCTTGGAAGCTTATATGGAAAGTTAAAATTCCTTATAAAAGTTTCCTGTTTTACTTGGCTTTGGCTAAACAAGCTGTGTTAACTCAAGAAAATCTCATGAAGAGGGAGATCCATCTAAGCCCTAGGTGCCTCTTTGTGAATAAAAGGTTGAGACTGTAACTCATCTATTTATACACTGCAGGATTACCTTTCAACTGTGGGAAATCTTCCTAAATATGAAGGGTCTGAGCTGGGTGATGCCAAGGAAAATAGCTCAGACCCTGAAGATCTGGAGCAGCTATGCTAACATTTCTGACCACGAGGATAGGTGGAAAATTATACCAGCTTGTATCTGGTGGTCTGCTTGGACACAAAGAAACCTCAGGTGCCACCAGAACAAGAGCAACAACATCTAGAAGATGAAGATGAATTGTTTAGTGTTGTTTCATTATTGGTGTAAACAGGAGTATATGGAAGATATGGAAGATCTAGAAACAGTTATAGATGTCTTAAGCTCTTTGTAATTTTTTGTTAAAGGATTGAAGATCTTCTGGATACTCTACCTGAATTGTAATTAGGAAACCTGATTTTCTGGTTGTAACTTTCTCAAAAAATAAATAAATGGTTAACTTATATATAAACATAAATAATTAAAAGCTTTGGTAGTGAAATATACTTTTGTAGATGTTCTTTCAAATTAAACCACACAAAACATTACTGGAGAAGTCAATAAACTTAAATTGTTCTTACTTTAAGCTTTATTTTTCTTTCAAAAGATGCATGTTAAGAAATAACATTTTTTTACTTTTTCTTAATTCAATGAACGTTTTTATGGAATCAACATGTAATAACTTTTTCATGTTGAACTTAACTATTTTATCCTAAATTATATGAAATATTGATTATCTCATACTTTGCAAAATATTTTAATATTAACAAAAGTGAAAAATGTACTTTTGAGGAAACTGGTGGAAAAATATTGGGAAAAGAAAAGGGACTTGCTTATGGTGTTCATTGAGCTTGAAAAGACTTACGACAAAGTCCCGAGGGAAGTCCTCTAGAGATGCCTAGAGGTTAGAGATATACCGGTAGCTTACATTAGGGGGTTGTACTGTTGCGCCAATTGATTTTCGTGTGTCTCATTTTCTGACCTTTGGTGCAGCAATTTTCGACATTGCTAGAGAATCAAGCAAATGTGACAAATCCTGGGGAGAGAATGAGAATTCAATCATATGCTTTGAGAACAGGAGGTCTTTTCCGAAACATAGGTGCTATGCTACTTGAGCTTGGTCGAACGACAATGACATTGCGAATGGGCGAAACACCAGTATGTTTTCTCTTTCAAGAGTGTGGTATCACCCTTTCTGTGGTTATTTCCCAGATTTTTTGTTTTCTCTTTTCATCCTGCTATACGAAGGTAAAAAGTATTGACAAGGGAAAAACAACCGTAGGATGATGCTGTGGTGAATGCTGGACCCGCTGTCTTTGTGTCCACTGCTGGCCCCAATCCTATAATGGTTCAGGTTATTTTCTTGTCAGATATATACTTTATTATGCAGCCGATTGTGTGGATGCTTGACATCTGTTCCTTTGATTGTGTAGCCATTACCTTTTCAGCCGAATACAAGCTTTGGGGCTGTTCCTGTTGGAACTGTACAAAATAATACTGGATTTTCTGGGGGATCTGTTAGTTCTGGCTTTATTCCAAGGAATATTGACATTAGAATACGAACAGGTTACTTTTTCTTGTTTGCGTTTATTATGCTGCTGCTAGTTACAAAGACTGCATGCTTATCTTCTCTTTTACTCACTCATCTGTATCATTAGGTTCATTTATGGCTTCAAATCCGAATCGAAGAGAGCCTGCTGGTGGTTCACAGCAACCAGGGCAAGCTGGTCAAGCAGCTTCTATTGGTGGAAGTTCTGATCAACAGAACACTGGAGGCACTAGAAGCTCTTCTGCCAGGGAGTCAGCAGTGCGGGTAGTTCCTATTAGGACTGTAGTTACTGCAGTTCCCGCTTCCGTTGGGCGTTCAACTTCTGATTCAGTTCGAAATCCCATGGGAATATTCTATCCAGTTTTAGCTAGAGTGCAACATGTCAGTTCTGGGAATTCTAACAATTCAGGAGCTTCTCAAGAATCTGATCAAAATAATTTACATGGTGTTGAGACTCGAGACCCAGCTAATCCTGATTCTGCTGGGCAACAGCAAAATGCTGGACTTCCTAATGTTGAAGGTAACCAATTTTTTTTTGTAATTATTACTTCCTGTTGGTTTATCTATAAAGCGCTTGCAATTTTTTGGCTCTGAACGTGGTGCTAAATCTTATGAGGTAGAAGATGGTTGCACTTCGACAAGTTTTGTGGACTTTCTGTAGATATCTTCACACTTGACAGTGTGAACATATCCAACATCTGTTATCATAAAGTTGCGGTATATATTACTGGTCACGAATTCGACCTTTTTTCATTAACTTTCGTCGGTCACTGTCATATATTGTCCAAATAGATTTCCTTTCTTGTCTAGTGTATCAATCTTCCATCTTAGAAGGATACATTTTTCATGATGCATATTTCCAGGTTTGTATGAACTAAATATAACTGAGTCTTTGACATGTCAGTTGCATCAATATTCTTCGTATGCTCCAGTTTGATATAAAGGAGTTAAAAGTATTTATGGTCAAATCTGGTAGAGTTGTTGTTTATATCTGAGTTCCAAGAGAGGAACAGGTGATAATTCAATGTGGTTATATGGCTGTCATTTACTTGGTCGGACATTGCTTTTAATTTTCCGTTTTGAGTATATAAGCTTATGCAAAAACTATCTCTACGTATTTGATATGTCACAATGGTTTCAGGTAACTTTAGCTCATTCAGTGAAGCATCAAATGGTGAAGAGTTTTCTGCTCAGTACCAAAGTAGTGTTGACCAACTGCTGAGGTCATTATTCTCTGGTGAATCTGTTCATCCTGAGAATGTTAATGATCGTGGTGTGAGTATGAATTCCTCTAGTGGAGATGGTGTGGAAGCTGAAAACAATAGTAATTCTCAGGAGACAGAAGCAGCAGGAGATGAAGGGGTTTTTCTATCAAATATTCTACGTCATATCATACCAATTATTTCTGAAACCAATGGAACATCATCTGCTAATTTACCTAGTGAACGATCAAATATGGCTGAAGATAGAAGCGATGGTCGTCAAACACAGGTATATTTATCTGCTTGACATCTTATTTTCTTACATGAAGCCAAATTTGAAATCAAGGTTGATTTGAAAAGAGACTTAATAGTTTGCAACACTTATCACTTGTAGAATTGAAAGCTTTCCACAATAGACTATATATTTCAGCATCATTTGCTTTTCTGCAGGCGCAAGAAAACACAGAGAATGCAAGTTCTTCACATCAGCGCCGTGATCCTCCACTGCCACCAAGCTCAAAGCGTCAAAAGGTAATTTCCCCTTTATCCTAACCAGAAAAGAGGACAGAGAAGGCCCTGAATGCATTCAAAGTAAAATTGAAAGAAAAAAAAAGAAACAAATAGATGGAAGGAAGAGTAGTAGTAGGGAGAGAGCAAGGAAAGGATAATATTGTCATTGTTCTGAACTGAACTAGGATTGTTTGTTGTAATCACCATGTATGATAGACTAGATTATCATCTTGTACCTGAAATAGGAAATTCTGGTATTCCAAAAGAGTTGGGCTTTCAATCAGTCGATTGTGGAAGATTGATCTTAGTGATATATAACACATAAAATCTTTCTTTCAGGTTAACGTCCTCACCGGATTGTCTTCAGTGATTTAAAAAAAATTTAATTACTTCTCCTTCATTAGAAGTCAAGAAGATTTAAAAAAAAAAAAAGAATTGTTGAATTATAGTGAACACATGATAAAAACGGACATGTGGTTGGACCTGAAATGGGTCCATTAGGGTATCCATTGTAAAGTAGGGTCCTCCAAGGTGTGTAAGAGCTCTCTTCAACCTACTCATGGCTAGATCGATCAGTTTCGAGTCAAATAGGAAGAACTAGAAGATTCCACCTCTACAAAGCTCCTACACCTAATGTCTTAAGCCGTTGTTCCCATTTGCTCGTTGACCCATCATGCAAAAGGTAGGCTATTAGAGTGAGCCAATAGTCTTGTTAGGATAACCAGAGTGGATGATCTTAGTTCGACTTTACTGCCATTGTGTTCTTATTGGATCAGTTATCCTATGAACTTGTTGAACGTTCCAGCTTACAGTAGGAGCACCATCTTTGGGTTTTTGGTGTTCTTTTATGAAGTACTGATCTGAAGTTGGTGGTCTTTTACTAGATTTTACCTGATTTGTATGTCAACCAGTCTTGAATATAATATATCTGGTTTATGGTGCAGGGGGAGTGATTTCGAGATTTCGTGGTTTCAGCCACAAAATGTAATGCGGCTTTGTGTTGTATCTACTTTATGGTGCAGCGGAACTGCTTTGAGGTTTTGTTGGTGATATTTGGATTTGCAAAACAAATTGAAACGTTATTTTATCAGCTGCAGATTATAGAATGAATATTTACTCCTTTCATTTGATGATTGTAAATTGAGATAGCAAAAGGAAATGCAACTAATGTATTGAGCTATGAAGAAATAAATTAGAAGGAAGTATAGGGCAATTCTCCTCCTTTGCGTACACACCGACTCATGAGTAAATAACAAGAGGACTGGAAATGGAAAATTTAGACCTTAGTTAAGCCAAAAAAATGAAAATAACTAAACTTCGATTACCTTTACTAGATGGGATACTTGGAAAAATTACAAGTTGGATCAACCAGGTTTCTCTCATATGTTGATAGGGTTACTCAGATCAAGAGTCTACTCCTCTATTTAAAACAAACATTATGATCACAAGTATTTATGTTGCCAAAGCTGGTTGTGGGGATGAATTAATAAAGCATGACATTAGAGACAATTAAATGAAAGGTGTCAATTAAGTCTTGGTTTGGTTTTTTGTAACACTTTGACCAAAAAAGGGTCAAATTCATTTTAAAATGTAATTAAGTAAATCTGGGATAAAATTAACATTTTCAAAACTTTCTAATCTTTTATAAAATACAAAAAAACACTTCATTTTTCAAGTTTTATAATTCTATCCAAACCATTTTTAAAAAAAAAGTAAAAGAAAATAGAATTTTCTGTTCTTCTCCCAACTTTCTCTCTTCTTCTTCTTCCTTAGAAAATTCGAAAATCCGACTGTCAAAACAAATATTCTCCCCCATTATCTTATCTTCCTCCTCATCTACGACCGTGACTCTCTCATCTTTCTAAACTGAAGATTGTGTTCGAGTTAAAATGGGTAAGTAATTTTTTTGAAAGAATTTTACAATTTTCGAACAATACTAAGTTTTTTTCTTGGGTTAATGAACAATAAATCGTTTTATAGATGTGAAAATTGAATAATGGTGTAATGTTAGCTATTATTTATTGTTTTTTGAAAGTAAAATTCAACAAAACCCAAAAAAAACCCTAATTTTGAGGAAATGTATATGTATTGTTAACATTCAGTGAAAATTCATTTTTTGTTGCTTTTGTTGTTCTTTTTGTGACCATTTTGTTCATATGATTTTAGAAATATAGTCTTGTTCAGTTGTCCAACATATATTTCATTTGTTGAAAGATGTGTCGTATGTTGCTACATTTTAGTGATATGTTGGTATATATTCCAACAGAGTTATCATATGCCGGAACATATCACCTATGTGTTAGGGCAACAAAATGGTCATTTGTAGTAACAGAAGATTAATCTGAGGCACATGAAGATTCATTTGTGGCCATAGAAGATTCATTCGTGGCAACAAAAGGTACATATGTGGCAACATAATATCCATCTGTGTCAACATAAGTATAAATTGCTACCCATTATTATTTTATAATCAATTGTAAACTCTCAATCTTTTTTTATTTACCTTGTAGATGAAATGATACAAGAAGCTTCATCCATGACAACATCTCAATCTTTTATTGGTGTTGCTTCCTCTTCTAACATCAAATGCTCTTTTTGTCTATGCGAAGAATGTGAGCAGCAACATGATTATTTTATTAGTCGTGTTAAAGAACTGACTGATATTTTTAAGAAAATGACTTATAATATTGATGTTCATACATCCAAGAAGATTTCACAGCCTTTGAAGTGTAAGAGGTTGAAAAAATCTATTTCCCAATCACTATCTAGAATTAGTGAAAGAAAAAAATCAATGACTACTACTCCAGTATCACACTCAAACCCAAAAGGCAAGGAGAAGGAGAAGGAGAAGGAGGAGGAGGAGGAGGAGGAGGAGAAAGAGAAGGAGAAGGAGGAGGATGAGAAGGAGAAGGAGCAAAAGAAGAAGAAGGAGAAGGAGAAGGAGAAGGAGAAAGTGAAAAAGAAAGCGAAAGAGAAAGAGAGAAAGAAAAATAAAGAGAAGAAAGTTGAAGTCGTCAGTTGTGATGTGAAGTAACAATATCCATTTGAAGGTTTTAACATTGACAGTAAGGGTCCAACTGAACTAATGTCATCCTTCTCGCATTGGATAAACGAGGGTCTTTACAAGCATCATGCAAAATAGTAAAGTCGTTCAACTATTATTAGTATTTCTTGTTGTTGTACACTAAATATTTATTTATAATAATTACAAAATTGCAGAAGAGACAAGGACGATGACTACTTAGCGTGCTCGGATCTTGAGTTCAAACAACTTGATTTTGTATTTGCATTTCCAAAGAAGAAGGACTGGTTCTTCGTAATGTCTCAACCCAATAAGTGCAGGACTCATGAGGTAAATTCATGTCCACTTTTATCTTTTGATTAAGACATGAATACATACAAATAAATTGATACATAAATACACTTGTTGTTGTATCTGTGTAGTATGTGGATGTCATTTTATACTATTTGCGGAAGAAGTCGAAGCAACAGAGTCATTCTAAATATCGATATATCACTACTAATTGTTTTTTCAAAACATACATTGACAATGCCAGTGTTGTTCATGAATATGAGAATAAAATCGTTGGCACTATCAAAGGGTTTGGTATACCTGCTGGACTACCTTGGCACCTCACAGATGAGGTTTATGTCCCTGTAAATTGTAATGGGGAGTTTCATTGGGTCTTGGCAGTCGTTGTATTGAAGGAGCGACGCATAAAGGTGTATGATTCGATGTCCTCATCTAGGACTAACATAAAATTGTGCACCGAGATTCAAAAGTTGTCCACAATGTTGCCAAAGTACCTTGAATCCAGCGGATTTTATGAGCAAAAAGACCGAACCAACTGGTCAGTTCTTGAATCTTACCAGGGCAAGAAAAAATCTCACCCATTCGAAGTCATACATGTTATTAGTATTGCCCAACAAGCAAGCAATAGTCTATAAGTAGTATCACATTATTATTTTTAGTCTTACCACTATCGAAATATGATGTTAATATTAGGTTTATTATATTTTCTAATTGATGATATACCATGCAGTGATTTTGGAGTTTTTGTAGCTGCATACGCTGAGTTTTTGAGTGATGGACTACAAATACCATATGATGGAATTATTTCTCAATCCCTTCGCATGAGATATGCTTCACTCCTATGGAATTATGGGATTTTAAAGTCTCGGAGTGGCTATGTTAGTAAAAATGAAGACTCACAGAGGCCTAGACCTAAAAAAGCAAAGTTCGATGAAAATGTTGTGGTTACCACCATTGATTAGATTGATGGTATGTATACCATTGTGAATTACCTTTTTGTTGATAAGTTGTATAAAATAATTGGTGAAGTGTTCATTTTTGCTGATAATATTAATGTTAATAATTATTAATATTATTTTATTTTGTTGGAACAATGTCAATTATGATGGAAAGGAGAAATGTGGTGTCTGTGGCAACATATATAACCTCTGTTGTAAAAAACACCACAGAATTATCTGCATGTTCTCCAACAGAAAGGATACATGTGGTAACATATGCCACAGAAAGAAGATATGTGGTAACATATGTCACAACAAGGAGATATGTGGCAACATTATATTGTCATCAATTGTTCATTTTTGCTGATAATATTAATGTTAATAATTATTAATATTATTTTATTTTGTTGGAACAATGTCAATTATGATGGAAAGGAGAAATGTGGTGTCTGTGGCAACATATATAACCTCTGTTGTAAAAAACACCACAGAATTATCTGTATGTGCCCCAACTGAAAGGGTATATGTGGCAACATATGTCACACTTTGAATTGTCAAAATTCAAATTTTTTTTTGAAAAGGTTTAAAACAATCGTCCCTTCATTTTTCCCTCTCTCCTCTCCTCTATAAAAGATAAAAGGTCGTTTCATATTCCAAATTTAATTTAATTTTACTAATTTCCATTTTCTTTTCCCTTCTTTCCTTCCTTTCTCTTGTTCCATTATTCCTTCACAAATAAAGGTTATTGTTGCGATATTTTCTACAACATCAGTGGTAATCTGTTGCGATCCTCTTCTACAACAAGGCGTCGTT
>NW_006239134.1:28242-45376 GCF_000226075.1 Solanum tuberosum | reverse complement strand
TAGCAGAATGGTTTGGAAGGTTTTTTTAGGAATAGTTGTTTTGGTCATTTTCTTGATTTGCCAGAGAATAATAATGCACGTTTTCAAATGACCATGGTCTATGAACTTCTGAAAAGAAGGTTCATTTTTCAAAATCCTGAAAAGAATGATGAGGTTTTAATTAATTATTGTGGCATGTCACTCTTCTTTGGCAGAAGAGAGTTTGCCATAGTTTCAAGGTTAAAATGCCATCCTCCTTCTGAGCCAGTCCCTGAATTCATAGTCCAAAAAGAACCATGGTGACGAAAGAAATGAGGAAAAGAAGAAACAAGATAGTTAACTGAGGAGCAGGACTTGGTGTCCCTTGTTGGCACAAGCTTCAAAAATCCCGATTTAATATATTTGTTGAATGTCGAGGATACACTAAGGAAGCACAAGGAGTCATTGTGCTTACTTTGGTTTGTACATCATGTACTTTGGCCAAAGATCTCAATAACAACATATCCCTTAAATGAGTGAATTTATCTCAGGATATTGAGGCTTTCAACAACTATCCTTGGGGTCATGAGAGCTTTGAATTAACTGTCAAATACTTGTTGAAACCTTTAGGACCAAAGACCAATAACTTATTTGGCTTTCCATGGGCTTTCATGGTAAACATAAATGTTCTTAATATTTTTATATTATATTTAATAATTCAACATTTGATTTGTGACATGTTTTCCTTTTTTATAGGCTTGGACATTTGAAGTCATTCCTCATTTGACCCATCAAGTAAATGCAGAAGAAGAGATCTCATCTCCAAGGATATTGAGATGGTTGAGATCAAAAACAAAAATTTCCAAAAATATTCCAGATCTTTATAACCCTCCTCATGATGCAGTAAGTTATTATTATATTACACCCATATATGTAGCAACATGTGACCCAAATGTTTCTACAGATGACTCATATGTTGTTACATATGATCCATCTATCGCAACATATGATACAAATGTTGCTACAGATGACTCATATGTTGCTACAGATGATCCCTCTCTTGCAACATGTGACACAAATGTTGCTACAGAAGCCCATATGTGTCAACATATCACCCACTGTAGCGACATATGAAACATATGTGGCAACATCTGACCCAAATATTCCTACGGATGACTCATTTTTATAATTTTAGGTTGCACATCCATGGCTTGTCCCAACAGAAAAGGAATTATAAATGTCATATCTAATTACTCTAGGGTTGGTTGAAACCTTATTTGATCCTGTTGTGGATAGAGTTAAAATGGAATTGGCTGGAGCAAGAACCATCAAAAGAGACAGAGTTGTTAATGAATTGGTTGTTTTTTATGGGGGGTGATGGTTGTGGTATTGATGCTGGTGTTGGACAAGACCAAGGGGCTACCTCTTATGAAAATGCTCTGGCTTTCTCTGTGAGAAGTGCAAGAAACAAGATGAAGATTCTATCATGTATCTTCAAACATTGAGTCAGGTTGTCAATGAATTTAAAAACAAGAGGGGGATCAAGGTCATTCCATCAAAGATTGTTCGGCATCCATATACTCCATAGGCCAAGAGGAGGAAAAAATCCTTTATCAAGGCAATACAAAATTTGAAGAAGAAGATCTTTGGAGAATTGCCAATGGCCGTAGGAGAGGAAGTGTTGGAGTTCAACATGTGAATGCTTATAAGTGTGTGACTATAGCTGAAAAGAACAAACTGGTGGACTTGACGAAAGCAAAGGAACTGTGTGCACAATACGACATGCATTATTTTAGTGGAGAAGATTTCAGGACCATGACAAGCATCGACATTTGGTGGGAAGACTGGGTAATTTTTCTCTACTAGTACCTTCAATTTATAATGTTCGTTTGTTTTATCTTTTCAATGATTACTCTTCTTTACTCTTTAATATTATTTTTTATTTTAGTATGTTGATGAAATCCTTAGCCTCATGCGGGAGATGCATGTGAGATACCCTGAGTACTATGATTCCACAGATAGAATCTTGGATCTCAACTTCTATTCCAACTTCAAAGTAAGATATGATAAAATGAGTGAGGAGGCAACAACAGTTGGTGGCAGAAGCATTACACAATTAATTAATGAGTTTGAATGGGATGAAGATATGATTAACTATGTCAGGGGCATTAGACCATATCCTGGAGGCATGGATTGGATTGGTGCAAAAAGGCTTTTGGCAGTCATGAACTTGAACAAAACTCATTTTGTGGCTCTTGAGATCCTCTTGCACGTGGGTCGCATGAATGTTTATGACTGCCTGCTGATGGGTATGGAACATGCCAAGTTTTTGACCTTCATATAACCTGTCTTCGAGTTGCTGCCAAAATTGTTGAAGCAAAGTGGAATAATGAAGCATTTGCAAGATGAGTTCCTCAATGAACCATGGAAATTTAAAGGTCGATTGGAACCCATGGTAACGAATGATTCCAAAGCCGCGTGCGCGTCATATTCACTTGCATTTATTGAGCATTTGATTACGTGTACATCAATTCAACCTCCCCAAACCCTTTTGTGTGACAATGCAATTCATCGAATGCAATGGGCTTGGGCTGCTGGGATAGTATCTAGGAGCTTGGAGCCTTGATAATGTGTTTGTCATTAAAGACAATGTATTATTTTATCACTTATGTTATTTTATCTTATATTGAGAGCAAGTACATAGTATGTGATGTTATATTGAGAGCTAGTACTTGATCAAATGTTGTTACATATGTCTCATATGTAGCAACATATGGGTTATCTGTAGTAACATATGTCTCATATGTAACAACATATGGGTCATCTGTAGCAACATATGCCTCAAATGGTCAAACGTTGCTACATAAGGGTGATATGTCGCAACATTTGAGGCATCTGTAGCAACATATGAGTCATCTGTAGCAATATTTGACTCATATGTTATGTTAAGAACAAGTAAAAATGTTGAAACAGGAGTGCAAAACTACGTTTATTTATTTTATTTCCACAACTATGATAATTTTAATGGTTGTACACAACTACATAAGAATTTTCCATCCTCCATAGTATTCTTCTTGGTAATGCTTAAAAATAGAAAAAAAATCACAACAAACAACACGAAGATTAGCTTCCAGTTGTTACAACACGTGGTCTTCTTCTTCTCCTTCATCACACATTTGTTACTTCTTTTAATATGATTTTCATCATCAATTTCCAACTCCTTAATTCTATTCGCCAATCTCAGAATAACGAACTTAGATCGAATATCAACATCTTCACGATCCCTCCATCTAAACGTGGTCTTCTTCTTCTCCTTCATCACACATTTGTTACTTCTTTTAATATGATTTTCATCATCAATTTCCAACTCCTTAATTCTATTCGCCAATCTCAGAATAACGAACTTAGATCGAATATCAACATCTTCACGATCCCTCCATCTAAAGAAGTTGCATGCATTCTCCTAAAATACACACCACACAGAAATTTATATTTTAAAAAAACAAAATATAGAGAAGTCTCCAGACTAAGATGTAGAAATGTACATACACGATAGCGTGGACAAGACAAAAATTTTCGACCTGGATTGTCCTTCGACCATGAAGTTTGCATTGAAAGTAAGTCTACATGTTTGAAATAGATTTTCACACCCAACATGGGATCATTTTCATCATTACAAATTCGATTCAATATTGCATTTGGCATTATATCAAAAGTAACAAAAACAAACAAAACTCATTCATTAGATTTAGATCTAGAGTACTGATCTATATTTAAAGAACTCATTCTTACCCAACCACTATATTACAAAATTAATGATTTTATTGATTTGACAATACATGACAATGCTAAGATTTGGTTTAACCAAAGGTCAATCAAATTAGTTACGTGTTAAAAAACAAAAAATAGAAAAGACTGACAGAAAAAGACTTATGAAATAAAAAATATCATTATATCCCATGCATTCCAGAGATCCGAGATCCATGCGAAGAGAGAAGAGAGAGAGAGAAAGAGCGAAGAGGAGAGAAATCGAAGCGGCGAAGAAGAAAATGAAAACCCTAATTTATATATATATCCCTTCTAGAAATGAAATAATGGGACGATTGGGCCAGTTTAGAGGTTGGGCTTGCCTATGACTTTTATAAAGTACTTGCGTTTTTTAAGTTGTTGCAACATATGCCAATTATGTGTACATGCAAGTAGTATCACCATTAATAGAGAGGAATTCAACCACATCAACTTGGAAAACATTAAACATAAACATAAACATGTCATTGATATTTGATAGTTGAACTAGTGAATGCAAGGCTAGGCTAGACTACATATCCATATTTACAATGCATTAACACCAACAAAAATAACAAAATTTACATCTGAAACGCTCTAGCCCATTGATAGTTGATATAGTGACATTCAAGGCTAGGCTAGGCTACGTATCCATATTTACAAGGCATTAACGCCAATAAAAATAACAAAATTTACATCTGAAACGCTCTAGCCCTATACTACTACTTCAGCCAGCAAAAAAGGACTTGACTGGAGGATCTGGAGTCAACATTGAGGGATTAAACCTGAAGGGGCATCACCATTCTTTCTTGAAGGGTGGTGGATCAGAGCTACCTATGCACTCTGTCACAAGACCACCTACAGAAAAACAAACAACATAGTTAATTACCCTATACATGTCGTTACAGTAGACAAGATGTTATATATAAAGTAAGAAGACTTATCAAGTGATGAAACTACCCTCCATTAGACAAGATCCGGTAAAAACAAACAACGAACATCACCCATGCACTGAGAACACACTTGAGAAGACATCATATTAAATGAGAAAAACTTAATTATGTTGATCACCCACAACTAGAGCATCCAAAGACTTAAATTTGTCCAAGGTGGTAACATCTTCTTAGGGAAATTTGAGTGTGAGGAGAGACAAAACAATAAAGGAAAGAAGATATAAAACGAGACCTTATTTTTGTGAATTAAGGAAACCCGAATGAACCCTTTTATAATCAGTGATAGTGAGTGGAGTGTGTGTTAGTGGAGTATTCTAGAATGATTTGTTACATTACATGTTGAATTAACCCCAAAAGGACCATTTTATGATATACACATGTTGCCACATATTACATGTCTGTTGCAATTTATCAAACAGAACGTGCATATGTTGCCACAGATAACACTTCAAGGATCGGTTAATCAATAAATTGAGCGATTTAGGAATGGAAACTATCAAATTGGACAAAATTTTAGTACTTTGAACAATAATTAAGCAATAAAAATATGCTATAACACTTGAAACAACGATTTACAAGGGTGTTATATAACTATCATATGGAGTTACTTTGTCATTGTATGATGAACTAGTGAGATGATAGTCTTCGTAAAAATAATTGATTAGAATTGAATGAAGGTTGTTGTATTAGACCATAATTCTGTACTTAGACATGTTGTAGGACAATATATTAGTGTTACAAGTTAAATTAGGTGACAATTTAATTGAATTAACTCCAAAAAGACCATTTTACGATATACACATGTTGCCACATATTACATGTCTGTTGCGATTTATCAAACAGAACGTGCATATGTTGTCACAGATGACATTTCAAGGATCGGTTAATCGATAAATTGAGCGATTTAGGAGTGAAAATTTGTCAAATTGGACCAAATTTTAGTACTTGAACCATAATTAAGCAATAAAAATATGCTATAACACTTGGAACAACGATTTACAGGGGTGTTATTTAACAATCATATGAAGTTACTTAGTCATTGTATGATGAACTGGTGAGATGATAGTCTTTGTAAAAATAATTGATAGAATTGAATAAAGGTTGTTGTATTAGATCATAATTATGTACTTAGACATGTTATAGGACTATATATTAGTGTTACATGTTGAATTATGTTACAATTTAATTGAATTAACCCCAAAAATACTCTGTTACAATATACACATGTTGCCACATATTACATGTCTGTTGCGATTTATCAAACAGAACGTGCATATGTTGTCACAGATGACACTTCAAGGATTGGTTAATCGGTAAATTGAGCGATTTAGGAATGGGAATTTGTCAAATTGGACCAAATTTTAGTACTTGAACAATAATTAAGCAATAGAAATATGCTATAACACTTGGAACAACGATTTACAAGGGAGTTATATAACTATCATATGTAGTTACTTGGTCATTGTATGATGAACTAGTGAGATGATAGTCTTTGTAAATATAATTGATAGAATTGACTGAAAGTTGTTGTATTAGACCATAATTCTGCACTTAGACATGTTGTAGGACTATATATTAGTGTTACATGTTGAATTATGTGACAATTTAATTGAATTAACCCCAAAAGACCCTTTTACGATATACACATGTTGCCACATATTACATGTCTGTTGCGATTTATCAAACAGAACGTGCATATGTTGTCACAGATGACACTTCAAGGAAAGGTCAATCGATAAATTGAGCGATTTAGGAATGGGAATTTGTCAAATTGGACCAAATTTTAGTACTTGAACCATAATTAAGCAATAAAAATATGCTATAACACTTGGAACAACGATTTACAAGGGTGTTATACAACAATCATATGGAGTTACTTGGTCATTGTATGATGAACTGGTGAGATGATAGTCTTTGTAAAAATAATTGATAGAATTGAATAAAGGTTGTTCTATTAGACCATAATTCTGTACTTAGACATGTTATAGGACTATATATTAGTGTTACATGTTGAATTATGTTACAATTTAATTGAATTAACCCCAAAAAGACCCTGTTACAATATACACATGTAACCACATATTACATGTCTGTTGTGATTTATCAAACATAACGTGCATATGTTGTCACATATGACACTTCAAGGATTGGTTAATCGATAAATTGAGCGATTTAGGAATGGGAAAATGTCAAATTTTAGTACTTTGAACCATAATTAAGCAATAAAAATATGCTATAACACTTGGAACAACGATTTACAAGGGTGTTATATAACTATCATATGGAGTTACTTGGTCATTGTATGATGAACTAGTGAGATGATAGTCTTTGTAAAAATAATTGATAGAATTTAATGAAGGTTGTTGTATTAGACCATAATTCTGTAGTTAGACATGTTGTAGGACAATATATTAGTGTTACATGTTGAATTATGTGACAATTTAATTGAATTAACCCCAAAAGACCCTTTTACGAAATACACATGTTGCCACATATTACATGTCTGTTGCGATTTTTCAAACAGAACGTGCATATGTTGTCACAGATGACACTTCAAGGATCGGTTAATCGATAGTTTGAGCGATTTAGGAATGGGAATTTGTCAAATTGGACCAAATTTTTAGTACTTGAACCATAATTAAGCAATAAAAATATGCTATAACACTTGGAACAACGATTTACAAGAGTGTTATATAACAATCATATGGAGTTACTTGGTCATTGTGTGATGAACTGGTGAGATGATAGTCTTTGTAAAAATAATTGATAGAATTGAATGAAGGTTGTTGTATTAGACCATAATTTTGTACTTAGACATGTTGTAGGACTATATATTAGTCTTACATGTTAAATTAGGTGACAATTTAATTGGATTAACCCCAAAAAGACCCTTTTACGATATACACATTTTGTCAGATATTACATGTTTGTTGCGATTTATCAAACAGAGCATGCATATGTTGCCACATATGACACTTCAAGGAAAGGTTAATCGATAAATTGAGCGATTTAGGAATGACAATTTGTCAAATTGGACCACATTTTAGTAATTGAACCATAATTAAGCAATAAAAATATGCTATAACACTTGGAACAACGATTTACAAGAGTGTTATATAACAATCATATGGAGTTACTTGGTCATTGTGTGATGAACTGGTGAGATGATAGTCTTTGTAAAAATAATTGATAGAATTGAATAAAGGTTGTTGTATTCGACCATAATTCTGTACTTAGACATGTTATAGGACTATACATTAGTGTTACATGTTGAATTATGTGACATTTTAATTGAATTAACCCCAAAAAAACCCTTTTACAATATACACATGTTGCCACATAGTACATGTCTTTTGCGATTTATCAAACAGAACGTGCATATGTTGTCACAGATGACACTTCAAGAATCGGTTAATTGATAAATTGAGCGATTTAGGAATGGGAATTTGTCAAATTTGACCAAATTTTAGTACTTGAACCATAATTGAGCAATAAAAATATGTTATAACACTTGGAACTATGATTTACAAGGGTGTTATATAACTATCATATGGAGTTACTTGGTCATTGTATGATGAACTAGTGAGATGATAGTCTTTGTAAAAATAATTGATAGATTTGAATGAAGGTTGTTGTATTAGATCATAATTCTGTACTTAGACATGTTGTAGGACTATATATCAGTGTTACATGTTGAATTAGGTGACAATTTAATTGAATTAACCCCCAAAAGACCATTTTATGATATACATATGTTGTCACATGTGACATGTCTGTTGCGATTTATCAAACAGAACGTGCATATGTTGCCACAGATGACACTTCAAGGATCGGTTAATCGATAAATTGAGCGATTTAGGAATGAGAAAATGTCAAATTGGAATAAATTTTAGTACTTTGAACCATAATTAAGCAATAAAAATATGCTATAACACTTGGAACAATGATTTACAAGGGTGTTATATAACTATCATATGGAGTTACTTGGTCATTGTATGATGAACTAGTGGGATGATAGTCTTTGTAAAAATAATTGATAGATTTGAATGAAGGTTGTTGTATTAGATCATAATTCTGTACTTAGACATGTTGTAGGACTATATATTAGTGTTACATGTTAAATTAGGTGACAATTTAATTGAATTAACTCCAAAAAGACCCTTTTACGATATACAGATGTTGTCACATATTACATGTTTGTTGCGATTTATCAAACAAAGCATGCATATGTTGCCACATATGACACTTCAAGGATCGGTTAATCGATAAATTTAGCGATTTAGGAATGATAATTTTTCAAATTGGACCAAATTTAAGTACTTGAACCATAATTAAGCAATAAAAATATGCTATAACACTTGGAACAACGATTTACAAGGGTGTTATTTAACTATCATATGGAGTTACTTGGTCATTGTATGATGAACTAGTGAGATGTTAGTCTTTGTAAAAATAATTGATAGAACTGAATAAAGTTTGTTGTATTAGACCATAATTCTGTACTTAGACATGTTGTAGGACTATATATTAGTGTTACATGTTGAATTATGTGACAATTTAATTGAATTAACCCCAAAAAGACCTTTTACGATATACACATGTTGCCACATATTACATGTCTATTGCGATTTATCAAATAGAATGTGCATATGTTGTTACATATGACACTTCAAGGATCGGTTAATCGATAAATTGAGAGATTTAGGAATGAAAAAATGTCAATTTTTTTAGATTAAATATTTTATAAAGAACAAATTCAAAAAAAGAACGTGCATATGTTGCCACACATGAAAATTTAAGCGATTTAGGAATGTGAATTTGTCAAATTGGACCAAATTTTAGTACGTGAACCATAATTAAGCAATAAAAATATGCTATAACACTTGGAACAATGATTTACAAGGGTGTTATATAACTATCATATGGAGTTACTTGGTCATTGTATGATGAACTAGTGAGATGATAGTCTTTGTAAAAATAATTGATAGAATTGAATGAAGCTTGTTGTATTAGACCATAATTCTGTACCTATACATGTTGTAGGACTATATATTAGTTTTACATGTTAAATTATATGACAATTTAATTGAATTAACCCCAAAAGACCCTGTTACGATATACACATGTTGTCACATATTACATGTCTGTTGTGATTTATCAAACAGAACATGCATATGTTGCCACATATGACACTTAAAGGATCGGTTAATCGATAAATTGGGTGATTTAGGAATGAAAATTTGTCAAATGGTACCAAATTTTAGTACTTTGAACCATAATTAAGCAATATTAATATGCTATAATACTTGGAACAACGATTTACAAGGTTGTTATATAACTATCATATGGAGTTACTTGATCATTGTATGATGAACTAGTGAGATGATAGTCTTTGTAAAAATAATTGATAGAATTGAGTGAATGTTTTTGTATTAGACCATAATTCTGTACTTAGATATGTTGTAGGACTATATATTAGTGTTACATGTTGAATTTTATGATAATTTAATTGAATTAACCCCAAAAAGACCATTTTACGATATACACATGCTGCCACATATTACATGTCTGTTGCGATTTATCAAACAGAACTTGCATAAGTTGCCACAGATGACACTTCAAGGATCGATTAATCGATAAATTGAGCGATTTAGGAATTGAAAAATATCAGTTTTTTTTTAGATTAAACATTTTATGAAGATCAAATTCAAAAACATAACACGCATATGTTGCCACACATGAAAATTTAATTAATACATAAATTTAACTACTTCATCTATTTCTAAATCATGCCTACATAATTCACAACGAAAGTGGAGGCTTTGAACAATGCAACAAATTGGTCTTTCTCCCAACAAATGAGATTCTGACACCCTTCCATATAAAGTATATCGCAACTTCTCTCGACATCTTCTGAGTTTTAGTGGAGTCATGTTGGCAATGAACATTAAGCCTTCTCTCATGGATTCACCGCCATTGAAGATTGAAATTATGGCAAGCACATAGGATGCACCAATGTTGCCACCGTCTGCTGCTTGACTAAGAATTCCCAATCCATTTGAATCGCTACAGTTGAAAAAATCATACTACAGAAAAAGTAAAATATTTAAAATGCAAAATACATTGATAAAAATATGAATACATTCGAAAAACATTAAAAATTACCACGCCTTTTATGTATAAGGCTTCTAAATTCTCCGATGCTCTGCACATTTCCAGGAAAGAAGTGCATCTTCGAACAACTGAACACGGCCATATAAATACAGGAATGCTGAGCAATATTACCTTCTGGTATTCAGAAGGTTCATTAGGGACTTGATTGAGGACCCTGGAATTGAGAAATCAAATTAAATGGTTAGGAAATCAAATTAAAGGGCGAAAATTATTTAATACATACATACCTTAATTAACCTCATTAAATCTTTGAGGGAGTAGGAAACAATCATTTCAACGATATCAATTAGTAGTTCCCTCGGAAGGGATTCAATGTAGTTTTTTTTTACTCATAGTCATTTTTGAAAATTTCTTATTCTTTCTTCCCATCTTGGAGAAAATTAAATGAAAGGACCTTCTATTGTTGTGTTCTTCTTATATAATATAATATCAATGTAATGAATGTGAAAAGTTGCAACTTCTGAAGACAAAGAAGCACTTTTGACTTTTCAAATGCAAGTACTTAATTTTTTTGAAAAAAGGGTAAAATATGAAGAGTTGTAATTAATGAAGGAGATTGTTGTATTAGACCGTAATTCAATTGAATTAGCCCCAAAAAACACATTTTAGGATATACACATGTTGCCACATATGACATATCTGTTGCAGTTTAAACTGTTAAATACAACATTTTATACCACAGAACCAAAAAGGCAACCTTTTTCACCATGAATTTGGTTTGCAAGTTATGTACATATGTTGCCACAGATGGCAAATTAATTAATACCACACAGTGGTATAAGGCAGATATTTAACTACATAGTCTAGTTCTAAATCACAACTACATAAATCACAACGAATATCATCTTCATTGTCGCTTCCCATGGGCCAACCATTCATGCGTCTAATTCGCTCAAATTGATGAACACTGCAACAAATGGGTCTTCCTCCCAACAAATGAGGTTCTGGCACCCACATTCCACCTAAAATATTTCGCAAATTATGTCATCTTCTGACTTTTAGTGGCTCCGTTTTTTTCATGTTGGCAATGAACATTAAACCTTCTCTCATGGATTCACCGCCATTGAAGATTGAAATTATGGCAAGCACATAGGATGCACCAATGTGGCCACCGTCTGCTGCTTGATTAATCATTCCCAATGCAGTTGGATCGTTACGGTTGAAAAAATCAAACTACAGAAGAAATAACACAGTTAAAAGGCAAAATACATTGATAAAAATGTAAATATATACGAAAAACATAAAAAATTATCACCCATTTTCTGTATAAGGCTTCTAAATTTTCCGATGCTCTACACATTTCCAAGAAAGAAATGGCTTCTTGAACTATCGACCATCTACGATAAGGAAAGTTGGCCAATGTTACCTTTTGATATACAGAAGGTTCATTAGCGACTTGATTGAGGACCCTGAAACTGAGAAATCAAATCAAATGGTTAGAAAATTAAATTAAAGAGCGAAAATTATTTAATACATACATACCTTAATTTAACCCTCATCAAATCTTTGAGGGAGTAGGAATCAATCTTTTCAACGATATCAATTAGTAGTACCCTCGAAAGGGATTCAATGTAGTTTTTTTTACTCATAATCATTTTTGAAGATTTCTTATTCTTCCTTCCCATCTTGGAGAAGATTAAATGAAAAGACCTTCTATTGTTGTGTTCTTATATAATGCCAGGAAAATGTGTGAAAAGTTGCAACTTCTAAAGACGAACAGAAGAGAAGAGAAGAGACACAATTTTTGACTTTTCAAATGAAAGTACTTATTTTTTTTGAAAAAAGGGTAAAATATGAAGAGTTGTAATTAATTTTTTCTTGAAAGTTGTTCCAATGACAGTAATGATTGATTGATAGTTCACACACCTTACACGTAATTATTTATTAGAAATATGTTGGAACAAATGCGTTTTCTGTGGTACTTGTAACACATAATTGACATATGTTGGAGCATATGCAATATTATGTTGTAAGATCTAACACATCATTAATATATGTTGAAACATATGCGTTATTCTGCAGTACATGTAACACATAATATGTTGGAACATATGCAATATTCTGTTGTAAAATCTAACACATAATTGATATATGTTGGAACATATGCAATATTCTGTTGTAAGTAGTAACACATAATTAAATAAATCACATATTTTATATAAATAACATAACATAAGTTGATTCAAATTAAGATAAGAAGATAGGGAACATCATCCTCAATAAAAAAGAACATTCATTAAAATTCAACAACACTTATGGAGCATTTCGATTTGGGTATGTAGTTCTTTGTGGCCAAAGTCCCTACATACGGAACACTTATTTTTTCTTGTTGAAAATGATTCACCAACTCCACGCTGTCTCTTATATCTCCTTCTTCCAGGTTTGCTTTGATCAACATATGGAGGAGGTATTTCTTTCTCTATGACATCCAAAGGGACAATCCAAGAATCTTTAAGTGGCACCGGGTGAATTTCTTTACAATATGCCATTATGTATTTTTCCATTGAATAATATGTAGAGGAGTACTCATAAATCTTATTTCCAAAATCGGCACCAATTGGGCTCGAAGCGCTGCCATGGCATGTGGACAAGGTATTTTGTCCAAGTAAAAATTCTACAAGTACAAGTTCTTCTTTGTAGAATCCACCGTAGCAACATCACCATGACCAAGTGACACTGAACTTGTAGTTAGCGATTTGATGAGCCAACAACTTGTTGCCCGCGTTGACATACTTTGATATGTCTTTTTCAATTGAAGGAACAAATCTATTTGCAGAGTTCACCAGCTCCATACACCTCTGGTGAAATAAAAGTGCAAATCTCCTGTTTATTTCATCAAATAGAGCGACAATGGGAAATTATCTTTCAACATCAAACATAGAATTCACCGACTTCGCGATGTTTGACGTCATAATGTTATATCTACACAACAAAAAATAAAAATCAATCAAAAGACATAAAATTACAATAAACTCAAATGAGATGGTATAGACAATAATGTACTTATTTCCTGGGCAAAATACCCTGCTCCATGTGTGGAATCCAATACGTTCAAGAGTTTCAGCCGCCTTTGGTACTAAATCTCTTATTTGATTAAAATGGTCATTGAACTCATATCTATCGTATGCCTTTGCTGCTTTATAAAAATGGGTCACTACCTTTGAATTGTGAAAGTTATTTCGAATATTTTCCCTAAGGTGTCTCATGCAACAACCATAATGAGATGTAGGGTAGATAGTCGAAATCATCTTTCGAATACTTGGATGTCTATCAAAAATAATGCACAACTCATCAGTATCATCTACAAAGATTTTCATATTTTGAAAAAAATATTCATATGAGGCATTGCATTCCTTGTCCACAACACAGAAAGCCACTGGAAATATATGATTCTCAGTATCTTGTGCCACCGCCAATAGCAAAACTCCTTCATACTTGCTCCTCAGGAATGTCCCATCAACAGCTATTACTTTTCTCATTTCTTGAAAACCAGTTATCCAAGCGGCATATGATACAAAGAAGTACTTGAACCTCCCATTTTCATCGAGCGACAATGCTGTCTTGCTTCCTGGATTTGCAACTTCAAGCATATAACGGCACGTATTAAGCACTGCATAGCCGTGCTCATGTGTTCCCCTAACATTAGACTTAGCATGCTCTAGGCCCTTATAAATCTTCCAATAGCTTATCTTACAACCCAATTCTGTGCGGAGTTAATTTGACATGTCTCTTGTGGATGGTCCTTTACCATTGGGAAATCTATTTTCAAAGTACTTACCTATGACTTTTACCGGTGGCATGGGGATTATGGCTTGTAAGATGCTCTGAACCACACGTATGGTACTTTTCATAGATTCTAATGACAAACCTGTCGCTACTTGTAAATTTCACAGCCCTCAGCCACCAATTGCACTCCGGATATGAACATTTAAAAGAAAACACATTACGAGAATTGATCACCTTTTTCAGTCTAAAATCTTTTTTCAAGCAAGCAATTTTCAATGAATTTGCCAGTTCTTCCTTGTTCTTGAATGTCATTCCCTTATAAAAATACGGTTTCATCATCTCGAACATTATTCAGACGTGATGATTGAGAAGAACATGGAATGTTGCTGCCAATAATAGGTGTAGAAGGATTGTGGCTCTCAAAGTCCGGCACGTCATCTTTTCCAATTTCAGCATCGTGATTATTTATGTCCACATCATCAAATTCATCATTTAACATATCTTGTTGGTCTTCTTCTAGATTATGATCCTCCTCGATAGGATTTTTATCCACGTAGACTCTTAATGTGGGCGGTCTCTTTGCTCCTCCCAAATAAACAACCAAACTAGGCTGATCAGTTATTTTAAAAGGTAAGACCTTCTCATTATGAAAAAAAATGGGGAATGTAACTCATGACAAGATCTTTCAGTTGACAATTGTATCCACATTTTTTCATGACTAAATTCACAAAATCATCATACAAAATATTTTTTCGACAATCATCCCTACCGACCCTCCCCGTTTCTTACCATCCTTCCAACGCCAAATGTATCAATTTTTCTTCTCGACCCATTCACCACGACAATCAATCCCTACAAATAATCCCTCCATTTATCGTACCTGAAGAAATTAATTAAAAAAATAATTAGTACTAATGAAGAAATGTGTAATTCATATGTTGCAACATATGACTATTTTGTGGTGACATGTAAGTCATATGTTGCTACATATAATTGATATGTTGTGACAAATAAATCACATGTGGCAACATGTGTAAGTTATATGTAGCAACATATGGCTATCCTGTTGCGAAATGTAAGTCATATGTTGCTACATATAACTATTCTGTTGCGAAACATAAATCACTTGTTGTGACAAAATGTATATATCATATGTTGCAACATATGTAGCCATCTGTTGGAAATGCGAATGCAAATTATTGAAAAAATTGCGGCTACCCAGATGATGATGAATGATTTCAAAGAACTGTTAATTTTACTTACCAAAACAATGGTGTGTGAACCCAATCACTTATGAAGTAATTCCAATTGATACAGAACGAAATTTGGTCCACTGATTAGATTAGCTAAATCTGATTCAAGAAGATGAAAAGAGCTCAAGAAGGACTAGCAACCAAGACCAATAATGTACGAAAACAAGAAGAAGAAGATGAAGAGAACAGGAAGAAGAAAGGCAAGCAACCAAGCAAGAAGAGAGCAAGAACATAGCAAAAGAAGAATAAGAAGAGGAATACAGGGGGGAAAATGTTTTATTTCCCCCCTTTTGGTACAGATGGTGGCTTCCCTCCAATTTTGGTTCCCACCAAAATTGGTTAATTTAGGTTTTAGTCATTTACCCTTTTACCCCTCATTTAATTCAATGGACCAAACTGCCAACTTATAAACTTGAGGGTAACTCCACAATCCTTAATCATTAATCACATAATTGTCACCTACACTCAATAATTAAAACTTATGTCACCGCCTCTTTATTTTGACACCTTAATGTCACTTTTAATTCGAAGCCCCATGACACTACTTGCTTGAGGCACACAGATAGATTCAGAATTTTAAATTTCTGTGTTTTAAATATATTATTATCGATTTGTCATGTCATTAGATATATTAGATTCAAGAGGACCTAGATCTAACTTTTTTAGTCTATATTTGATGTTCTAGAAGAATTGACATACTTGCGATGGAAGAGAATCTTAATAAGTGACTCGAGACTTGAATTTTTTTGTGATCATATGGACTCTCTTTCACAATTTCAACCTATTTAGATACAAAAAGTTAAATAAATAACTAAAACACAAATCCTAACACATACTATGACGATAGGTAGGCTAACAGTAAATAAAATTAAAATGCAACTCCACAAAAATATCAAATAAAATAAGTAACTAGATTTACCCAACAAAAATCTAAGTATAATTCTTGATTTAACTAAACAATTCATTGAATATGTGTAAGCTATTTAGAAAAAAAATATATTGCAGAAGAAGAGTGAAGAAAGAGTTGAGGTACTTGACAATTATACTGTCGTTGTCTTCTACGAGTTACAATAACAATCATATATCATATCATCAATCTATATATAATTGGAGAAGAAAACGTGTCACGTGCCAACACCACAAAAAAAAGAATTTATGAATTATTAAAATTAATTTAAAATATAAAAATTTCAATCACTAAAAAAACTGTGTTTTAACGTTTAGAACTTTTCTTCTTCTTCCTCTTATTTTGGAAGTTTTCAAATTTAATATTAATTATTTATT
>NW_006239134.1:27628-28142 GCF_000226075.1 Solanum tuberosum | reverse complement strand
ATCTATATGTTCTATCTTTACGTATACGTAAAAAAAAAGCGAACTAATAATAATGATAATAATAATATATTAATGTATTAATTTTTTTTAAAAACAGCCAACTAAATATGTCGTTTTAATCTTATTTTGAAAAAAATAGTATTAATTATCCAACTAACTGGATGTTTAAAACGTCCCATTACACTCCCACTTCTAACCAGATTGAAAAACGTTTATATTAAAATTATTTATTTTAAAAAAAAAACACGTATGGAAAAAAAATGGTGTTTTAATATTTATTTTGTAAAACAAATAATTACCCAACTAAATCGGGAATTTTAAAACCTCCCATTACACTCCTACTTCTAAACAGATTGAAGAACTTTTAAATTAAAATTATTTATTTAAAAACCCCCACGTATGGAAGTTTCTTTTAAAATTTATCATTTAAATATTATTTAATATTTTAAATTTTATTTCAGGTTTTTTTATTTGCATTTTAAAATAAATATTTTTTTAATAATATATAACCTAT
>NW_006239134.1:21153-27607 GCF_000226075.1 Solanum tuberosum | reverse complement strand
TTATTATTTATTTATTTATTTATTTATATAAATAAATTTATTTATTTTTACAGATTTTCAACCTTAGCACAAGATACATGAGGAATCGTCATAGCAAAAATTATTAAAATGATAGTCTTTATCACTATCATAAACATAGAAGGTATTAAGTTATGTTTTCATAATATTACTTTTAAAGGACAATCAAATTTCAAAATTGGAAAATAATTTTATGAGAAATAAAATTTAAACTTTTGAATTTAAGATACATAATATTTATGATCTAGCTAGCGTTAAATTCTATCTTGAACAATATCACTATTATAAGTCATTTAGCAAATTTAAGACTATTCCCAATATTATATAACAACATTAAATTAAGTTGAAAATAGCGATTTTAAAATATACGATAAGCTTTTAATTTTCAATTTTTACCTTTTTAAATTTGAATTCAAAGATAACTATAATTACATATAATAAGCTTTATCGGATAAAATTCAAATAAACATCCTCTCATTTATATATCCATGCGTTTTCTGATATAATTCAAATTAAAATTTAATATATCATCTACATACATTGATTAAATCTAATATATCATCTTTTAATTTTGTCTTAAAAATGTCATTTGAAGATAATAAAATCTTAATTTTATGTTTGCAATCTTTTAAAACAAATAATCTACAAAATTGTATTTGAAAAAAAAAACACGTATTGATAGTTGATTAATAAAATTTGCGAGCAATCTTTTTAATATTGAGTTAGGGAGAGGGAAATAGTTATTCCTAATATATAGGTAACTAATTAAAATAGGATTATTATTATTATTTTTTAAATGAAAACGTACAAAAAACATATTTATTATTTATTGATTTGTTTAAATTTTGGGATTTACAAGTTAATTAATTTTAAAAGCACCACAAAAAATAGTTTTTTTAAATAATTAAAAAATATTAATTACATGTAATAAGGTTAAATAATAAATTACTGTTTTATTTTTAAAATAGCTTTTAAATTTAAACGTATGTGATTCCTTTTTCTGTAGAAAAATATTTTTAACTATCTTTCCACAACCTCCATATTGATTGCACAATAATAATAATAATAATAATAATAATAATAATAATAATAATAATAATAATAATAATAATAATAATAATAATAATAATAATAATAATAATAATAATAATAATAATAATAATAATAATAATAATAATAATAATAATAATAATAATAATAATAATAATAATAATAATAATAATAATAATAATAATAATAATAATAATAATAATAATAATAATAATAATAATAATAATAATAATAATAATAATAATAATAATAATAATAATAATAATAATAATAATAATAATAATAATAATAATAATAATAATAATAATAATAATAATAATAATAATAATAATAATAATAATAATAATAATAATAATAATAATAATAATAATAATAATAATAATAATAATAATAATAATAATAATAATAATAATAATAATAATAATAATAATAATAATAATAATAATAATAATAATAATAATAATAATAATAATAATAATAATAATAATCTTTATTTATTACTAAATTAACTAAATTAATTTAAAATCCGGAAATAAAATTAAAATTACAAACAAAAAAGAAAAAAAAACTGAAAATACGGTTGAGTTCAAATTTTTATTTTTAAAAAATGTATAACTTTCCATATTTTCTAAAAGAAAAAAAATATGTATTAGGTACAAAATCCAACTTTTACCACTTGGAAATTTTAAAGAATTAGATTTAAATTTGTCATTATTATTTTTTAAAAACAGATATTTTTGATATATATATATTAATTATTTAAAAGTGACATAAATCTTAAAGTATTCATAAATCTTATATCACCACCTAAGACAAATATGACAAATGTCAACATACAAAAAAAATATATTAGTTAACTTAAACAAATATTTTTAAACTCATCAATTGATAGATAAATGCGGAGAACTATTTATAATATTTATCCATATTCATTCATAAAGAAAAGGAACGTGGAAAATAATTGAAATATAAAGGTAAAAGATAATTAATATTAAATGATTAAAAATATACAGAGACGGAGAGACCTATTGATAATCGATCACTCACATTCATTCCTAAAGAAAAGGGAGTGGCATTTTTTTAAAAAAAAATTTTTAAAGCTAAAAGATAATTTAAAATCAAATAAATTGATTTTAAGATCCGAATTGAAAAATAAAAAACTGAACAAATCACATTTCTAAATGCTAGATCCATTTTTTCTTATTTATTAGTATCCAACTTTTTGAATTTTTAAAATTTAATTATAATTATCAAAATCAATACAAGCAAAGGCTTCACGAATTTGTCCAAGGCCAGAACATTCCTCATATGCCTTAGATGAAATTTCCACCCTTTTAAAATTTCTGCACAAGGCAGTAACAACAGTTACATAGGCAGTTACATCTGACATGTGTCCAACACTTGTCATGACAAAATTCAAACTAAGTCTTAACAACTATAATTCTAACAGATAGAATATATTTCAAATTCAAATACATTCTATGCCTTGGCCAAAATTGCAACATTCCAATACTTATAATATTTCAGCCTACTTTCAACACTTAGAATATTTCAGCATACTTCCAACACTTAGGGGTCGTTTGGTGTGAAGGATAATACCAAATAGTCCTGGGATTAAATTATAGTACCACTTAATTTGTTGTTTGGTTGGCAAGTTCGGGATAATTTATCCCGGGATTAATAATTAATACTGGGATAAGTTATCCCTCCCATTGGGTGGTATAGTAATCCCGGGATAAGTTATCCCGCGATAAAATAAGTAAATGACAAAAATGTCTCTTTCAACCCTTTTGTTACATCACTTTTTACATTCATGAAGGGCATTTTTGTAAACAAATAAATTGTTCTTAAAATTTATTATTTTGAATACAACGAACCAAATACTTAATAAAAAATAATCCCATCATAACTTATCCCATCATAATTTATCCCATCATAACTTGAATTCAAACCAAACGACCCCTTAGAATATTTCAGCCAGCTTCCAACACTTAGAATATTTCAACCTGCTTCCAACACTTAGTTTTATTTCAGCAACTCTGTCAACTCGTGCCAACACTTGTAAATGCCTTTGTCTTGCCATCGTCAAGTCCCACAGTCTTGCCTTGTCTTGCCGACGACTCTGCCCACACGTAAGCCTTGTACGTCCAAGCTGCCTTGCCAACACCCAAGCATCTTGAACCCTTTGCTGCCCACTAACTCTTAGTTGTACAGCTGCACTGTTTTGCTCATATACATGCCAAGACCAATGCCCATTTAACATCTTTCTTCAACATATCAATCAAAGCTGTTGCCCTTTTTGAATAACCAGTAATGAACTTCCTATAATAGTTGCCAACCCAAGAAACGATCGCAAATCCTTTACGCTGCGTGGTGCTTGCCTGTCAACAATGGCCTGCACTTTCTTAGGATCCATTCAAACTTGGTTTTTACTAACAAGATGCCCCAAAAACTTAATCTCTTTTTGAGCAAACTCACACTTTTCCATCTTAACATAAAACATATACTCCCTCAAACGAGACGGAACCATACCCAAGTGATTAACATGTTCATCCAATGTTAGACTATAGATAATAATATCATCAATATACACAACTACAAAATCATCAAGATAGTAAAACAATACATTGTTCATTAAGTTGCAAAACGTAGCTGGAGCATTGGTTAGCCCAAACGACATCACAAGGAATTCATATGAACCATATCTAGTTACACACGTAGTCTTAGGCTCATTGCCTTCAACTATTCTAACTTGTCAGTAGCCTCCCCTAAGATCTAGCTTTGTGAACCAGCATGCCTTTCTCAACCTGTCCATCAAATCCTGCAATAATGGAACCAGATACTTGTTCTTCACAGTTACCTTGTTCAGCGCCATGTAGTCCACACACATTCTCATCGTCCCATTCTGCTTCTTTTGAAATAAAACAGGTGCACCATAGAGAGCCTTAGATGGTTGAATCAGTATAGCATCTAACAAATCGTTCAATTGTTTACGTAATTCAGCCAACTCTTTTGGAGCCATACGATAAGGAGCTTGTGTAGAAGCAACCGTACCTAGCAGAAACTTGATTTTATGATCAATATCTCTCCTTGGCAGCAACTTCTTTGGCAATTCAGGTGGCAACACATCAACATATTGTTTCAACAATTCAGCCACACAATCAGGAATTTCTACCGTAACATCAGGCTTCAATTCGACTAAGGCAGCAAGGATGGTCTCATCACCCTTCTTCAAACCTTTATCGATTGACATAGCATACACCAACATTCCTTTGTCTTTCTTCTTTGCAACTTTATTAACCTTCCCGAATGGATAAACACCCTTAATAAACCCAGCGTTTCCCTCATTCATGATCATCATCCCATCTAAGTGCGGAAACAAAACAAACTGGAATTTTCTCAGAAAATCGATCCAAAGTATGATTTTAAATTCACCTAGCAGCATCATCATTAAATTATGTTTTCCCACCCAATTTCCAGTCGACATAGGCACCCCATAAGCCATGCTCACAATAACTTGTGCCTTAGAATTGACTATCATGACGTAGGAAGGACTTTTAGTCAACTTAAGCTCCAATTTCGTAGCAATCTTAACATCCACAAACATATGAATAGCCCCTATATCAGCCATAGCCATCACACGTTGTTCCTTAACTTTCATTTTCTATATGAATCAGTGAAGCACTTGGCGAATCACCCATTGGCTCCCAAGATCGCCTAGTGAACTGCCCCTTTTTGGACCTTACTGGAAATTTGGGCGAGCCAAGGATCCACTTGGCGAGTCGCCTAGTTCCCTTGGCGAGCCATGGGGATGCAAAGGGTAAGGTAAGTCGTAAATCTTTGTAAATTTTAAGTTAAAATATTAAGGGTCCTTAGTTCTTTACCAAAGTTGACCCTACATTATTCTATTCCTTTCCTAGCAACTCTACAAGCTTATTAGACCTAAGTTTGCCTCAATTAATTAATTCTCCCTAGAATTTTAAGAAAACCCAACTTCATCCTCTCCATAGAATATTAATCTCTCTAAGAAGAACTTCCATTGAAGAAGAAGCTAGGGTTGAAGCTAAGGTCAAGAACAAAGGCTCCATTGCTAAAGGCTTGTGCTAGGGCATTGATTAATGTATGTTTAGATCATCATCTATGGGTTCTTCCACCCATAGAGTCCCCTAGAATTTCCCCTAATTTGTGAAGAAGAACCCCAATCAAGCTAGGGTTACTTCCAATGTATGGGTTATAGGTGGGTATAGTTCAAAATAGTTGGATACTACTCATATATGAATAATTTAATGTTGATTCATGATATTATGAAGAATTTATGTGAATTCCTTGTTTAACCCTAGGATTGAAAGTATGTGGGTTTATGCTTTTGGATGAGAAATTGATGATTCTTGATAGATTCTCTTGAGTTGTTATCATGTATAGAACTTATCCAAGATGGGGAATATGAAATCATGAATTGAACTAGACTTATGCATGCATGTTAGAACATGAATTGAAATGATTAAGAATTGGGACTTTTGATGAATTATGCTTAGAATTACCTATGACTAAGGCTTGTGACTAGTATGTGTGGTGATCTAGACTAGTATGATGATTGTGGAGTAAAGCTTGAATGTAGGGCTTGAAATCATAATGTTGTCACTAGGGCTGAATGAGTAAGTCTAATAGGATGAACTAGCTTGCATTGATTTGATTTACAATATAGATAGAGTTATGGTGGAAGGCTCTTACCCATATGACCTATTTAGAACTACATGTATGCATGCATGTAGAATGTGAAAGGTTAATTACCTAAAATGAATCATGCTTGTTAGAATAGAATAGCTTGAGGTTGAGTCTCATGATTCCTTCATGGATAGTTGAATTATGTAGCTTGGGATGGTAGATCTCATGGTAGCTTGGGATTGAGTAATTCAGCTCTCCTAAGATTAGCTTGAACTAGCATTGGTAGAATGCTTTTCATGGTAGCTTACACTAGTATAGGCATGGTAGCCTAGGATTGAGGATCTATACTCTCCTATGGGTAGCTTGAACTAGCACTGCTAGAATGCACTTCATGGTAGCTTGACTTGGTTAGGCCAAGACCATTTCATGGTAGCGTAGGATTGAGACATCATACTCTCCTAAGAATATCTTAAGGTTGAGGATTCATACTCCCCTTAGGGTAGCTTGCATCCTATTGAATGTTTGCATGGTAGCTAGGTTGGTATACTTATATCCTTCCTAGGATTGCTTGGATTTCATGGTAAGGTGTTTTCCATGGTAGTTAGGTCTAGCATAGTAGTATGCTATTCTGTGATAGTCTAGAATGATGAATAGTAAGCATTGAGTAAGTTAGCCTAAAGGAGTACTTAGTGTGAATGGTAGTATGGGATGCTATTCATAC
>NW_006239134.1:9257-20217 GCF_000226075.1 Solanum tuberosum | reverse complement strand
CTACTCTTAATAAATTAGAATGAAAGATAGTTAGCATGGAGTAAGCTAGCCTAAATGAGTACTTAGTGTGAGTGGTAGTATGGGATGTCATTCATGCATGACACAAGTATGACTTGAAGCTACTTATGAAGTGTCCTCTTATGTGATGTATGCCAAGCTTGGATTGTTGCTATAGTTGGCTTCCATGATATGATTGACTTAAGTTAATAGTTCCTTGTCAATATGAAAGTAGGTCAATAGTGACATCTAGAAATAGTAAATATGAATAGGGTGATTTCAAGATATGCTTATTGTGTGTAGTATTATGGGATGCCCCACATGCATTGCACAAGTGTGCCTTGAGGTTACTTAGGGGTATAGTGCTCTTATGATATGAAAACCTAGGTCTTGACTATGAAGGTGGACTATGACCAAGAATGACCAAAGAGAGGTACTTAACTTGGATAGTATTATGGGATGCTATCTTTGCCTTGCACAAGTATGCTTGGAGGTGGCTTGTGAAGTAGTTCTCTTGAATATGAAAGACTAATGGTTGAGGTATGAAATTATGTATGTCTTATGTTGACTTGTGATGATATGATGCTATGTTGGAGCTTTTGTTATGATTATGTTATTGTCTCTTATGCTTATGTCTTGTGTTGACTAACCATTTGAGATTCTTTATGAGGTTATGCTAGATTTCGTACTTGGTACATTTTGTACTAATGCATATTGCCTACATTCTAATCTAATGTAGGGTGTTGGGAGATTGAGTTACTTGAAGGTTAGGTTCGTAAGGTGCAAGAAGACTTGATGATTTGGTGAGTCCTCCTAGCTTCGAGGACAAACCCCTTTATGTTCCTTTTATGTATTTTCTTATGTTTTAGACTTTATATGGGCTGCGTCCCAAGACTTTTATTCGTGTTATTCATAAATGGTTTTAGACAAAGATTTTAGTAAAGACTTTCGCTTTTATGAAACGCTTTCAATTGTATGTTTAAAGAAAGTTTTAAATTTTTTCATTTTTGGCGATGGATCTCCCACTGGGGCGGGAGATCGGGAAGCAGTACATAGGGGGGAAAATATCATTTTCCCCCATTTCTTCCAAACTCTCCCAAAATTTCCCAAAAACACTCTCGATCGCTTCGCTCCGAATATTAGAATCAAGGTAATGTTCTTGATCCTCACTCTCTTTACTGTTATGCTTAACTAACAACAATTGCATGACACTAATCGATTGGGTAGAATGGGTTTTCGGGGGTAGTTTTTTTAAAATGAACATAGGCTGCTTGCTTGATAGAAAAACGTAGCATGGGCACCTCCCTTATGTCCCCAACGTCTCCACAACGTCCTGGGCGCAAGGATTCTGTAAAAATACGGTCGAATCGATACCAAAATGGGTTGGGGAAGTTGAAAGGTCTTCTTGGCATAAACTTGAATTTGGACATCATTTAGGGGTTATTTTGCGAAAATAATTGCATATTTAAGTACTAGGGCACTTAATATACTTTGATCTACTGGAATTCTGTGAAAAATAGGGATTTTTGGGACAAAGGTGCCATGATCGCGCCTGGTGTTCGTCCCAGATGAAGGCTGCTCTAGCGACCTTCATCCCATTGTGGCGGCCTCCCTCTTCCCGCTATGGCGGGATTTGGGACACTATAGTGGGATCCCGTGGGGCAGTGTCCTGAGCCGCTTACTTAAAAAATTTCTCTTTTCCCTTTTAACCTTAAATTATCTATTCCTATCTTGTTCTAACATATATTTTCCAACTCTTGCAGGCTTCTCTAAATGGCTGGTGCTAACGAGGACAATCTACCTTTCGTTCTATTTCCTGATGCTGCCAGTCGGGAGATACATCATGATTACCGAAACAACAAATTCTGCTACGAGATAGGTTTTGTCTTACTCAAGCTGGAAGAGAAAGAGCCTGCCTTTTATGCTCGCCTAATGGAGTTCGGGTGGGCTCCGCTGACTGAGGTTCCCCTTACCGCACGTGCTGACTAGGTGAGGGAGTTCTATGTTATCCTGCCCACCGTCCGCTGGGACGATCCTCACCCCATCATCCGCATTTGGGGAGTTTACATCCCCCTGAATGCCACTGCCATAAATGAGGTGCTAGAGTTGCTCAAGGTCTCGAATGCGGAGTACGAGGCCAATCTAAGGGAGATGGATCTGGGCTGGCTTAGGGACACGTTGGTGGAGCCTGCATGCCGGGACAGAGTCTATTGTCCTACTGCCTAGGGTATCACTAGCTTGGAATGGTCACCATATATTCCATCTCTATATGGTCTAGAACTTTTTGAAAATATGTCTAGAAAATCTTCACCTTTGCTGCTAGATCCATCATAATTTCGATGTTCACGATTAAATCTAGTCTCGATGTCAGTAAGATACATAGAGCAAAATGTCAAACATTCATCAATAATATAGCCTTCTACAATAGAACCTTCTGGGCGTGCCTTGTTTCGTACATAACGCTTATGCTTGCACAATAACTTCTCAATTTTGTACATCCAACGATATTGTACTGGTCCCCCATACATAGCCTCTCACGGTAAATGCACAGCCAAATGTATCATAACATCGAAAAAAGCTAGTGGAGATATCATCTCAAGCTTACATAATATAATAATTATATCCCTTTCAAGTTGTTCTAAGTCATCTCTTCTGAATGTTTTACAACATAATCGTTGGAAGAAATGACCTAACTCAATTAATGCTAAAGAGACATCTTTATTTACAAATCCACGAAGAGCAATAGGCAACACGCTTTGTAACAAAACATGATAGTCATGACTTTTAAGTCTAGATATCTTATCATCATCCACACTTACACACCCTGAAATATTTGAAGCATAACCATCAGGAAATTTAACAGATTTCAAAAATGCCCAAAACTTTTTTTTAAATCTTTTTTTGACATAACATAACAAGCTGCCGGAATTGTACAACTGGAACCATCATGTTGCAACCATAGTTCTTTTCTTATGTTCATATCCTTAAGATCTTGTCTTGCTTTATATGTGTCCTTTGTTTTCCCATCTATATCCAATAATGTCCCCAAAATACTCTCACAAATATTTTTTTCTATGTGCATAACATCTAAATTATGCCGCAACTTCAAGCTCTTCCAGTATGGTAACTCAAAAAAAATACTTCTCCTCACCCAATTCAACTCTTCAGGACGACGTTTCTTTTTATTATTGTTGGAGTGCTTACCTGGTCTATAAGTACTTAGTAAATCCAATTGTCCTAAGATATCATCTCCTGAGAACTCTTTTGGTTTCAATCTTTTTTCATTCTTACCATCAAATTTCTTGCTTTTTCTCCATGAGTGACTAGGTTCAAGATACCGACGGTGACCCGTGTAAGAAATTTTACTTCTTACCTTTTGTGAAGACGTATCCTTACTGCAAGTAGGACATGCCACGTATCCCTTTGTGCTCCATCCAGATAAATTACCTAATTCATAGGAAAAAATCATATATGGTCAGTAGTAGTTTATAACTTATACTATTACATAGAACATGCAAAATAACAAGATTCTCTACAATATCAGATGTATTAAATATCAAAATTGTGTCTTGAAATGCAATCACTTTGAAGTAACATCTACAGAAGTGGAGTCCTCAATCTGATATTAGGCAAGGATATCAACATGAAGTAGGATTGTTTTTGGGTTCAATGGGTACATAGCTACTATATCAAGCATGGTGATATTGCTCAAATCCAGATTCCCAAGAGTGCTTCCTGGGTAGTGAGGAAGGTCCTGACATCTAGAAATAATTTGACAACCAGGCTGAACAGCCATGGGACAATACAACAACAACTTGGTACAACTCAACTTGGAAATAAATTTTCAATCCATAAGATGTATGTAACCTTAATGTCTGTTCATCCCAAAGTTACTTGGAAACATCTTGCCTTACATCCAAAGATACATCTTAGAAATAAATTCATACTATGGCTGGCTATACTACCAAACTATCCCTTTTGATAATTCATAGGTTTCTTGATTGATTTGTAGTAGCTTAGTTAAAAAAACTTGGTTGTATGTAGGAGCAGCTTGAATAGGCTGCTGATGCTATATTGTACAATGCTTTGGTTATGAATGAAAGCTATACTATTTATGAAAAAGAAAGAAAAGAAAAAAAGAACATCTACAGAGAAAGTGCCCTCAATATGATATCAAGAAGTGCCCCACGTGGGGCAGCAGCCTCAGTTTAGTTGTAGGCAAGAGCTGCCCCAAACCCATGAGAAGATTTTCGTGATAAACAAGAGTCCAACAACAAATTTCAAACAATTATTATCAGCTACTATCCAGAACTATATAACATCAACTTCCCTTAGTTAGGCACAAGTCATACTAAAAAAAGTATGGAGGAATTGCAACAAAAGAATAGTGATTCAAGAACACCATCCCGTTTCGAAAGGGGAACTCATTCTCTTTAATGAACTGGTTGTTCTGGAATGTGTGAGGGGTTAACAAGAGGTAGAAACAAAAGGAATTGAATAGATAAATGAAATATAATAAGATCAAATTAATCAAATTTGTGGAAATAAGGGTGAAAGAACACAAAGCTATCAAAATCAAGCAACAAATTGTGTCAGAATGGGAGATGCTCCACAACTATCAACATGCCGCCAACGGATGAGTCTGGATTATAGGGACAACAACTGCTATCGGTTAAAATAATTTCGCTGCTATCGGTCAAAATAATTTTAGATGATACACAACTCATATGTTGCCACATACAAGGAAGAAATAATAACATTGAATGTTTGCTCACAGTTATATATGAATTCAACACTTCAGAAGAAATGAACTCTTCTATGGGATGCACTAGAACTATTAGCCCAAGGATCAACAAACCATGGCTGCTCAGTGGATCTTATGCACAGTTAACAACAAAAAGTAACAACTTAAAAAGTAAAGTTCCTTTCAGATTTTTCAATGTGTAGGTCAAACATTTATCCTTTATGGATATTGTACAGAAGAGCTGGAAAGTAAACAAAACTACAAACAAAATGAAGAACATATAGGAGAATCTGAAAGCTCTTAAAGAGCCCTTGAAAAAGTTGAACAAAATTGATTTCCTTAGTATCACATTGAAGGTTGAGAGCAAGAGTGGAATTGAATGTTGTCCACCAAGGATAGAACAGATGGGAAGACACCACCTAGGATTTTGATCTAAGACCTTATGGTGCTCAACCCACTTCATTGACCACTAAGGTATACCCTTGGATGCTCTTACAATATTATATGAATAGTCTGATACATAAACATTATAAATTATTAGACATTAGAAAAGTAAATAATTTAAGAACTTACCATAAGCTGGAAAGTCATTTATGGTCCATAAAACAACGGCATGCATCTTGAAACACTTCCCAGTTGATGCATCAAATGTCTCTACACCATCATTCCATAAATCTTTGAGCTCATCAATTAAAGGATGCAAATAAACATCAATATCCTTTCCTGGTGCTTGAGGACCAGGAATAAGCAATGACATTATCATAAATGGGTCCTTAAAACATTTCCAAGGAGGAAGATTATAAGGAACGAGAATGATAGGCCACATACTATACGATGTGCTCATGTTACTAAATGGGTTAAAGCCATCAGTTACAAGACCTAGTCTAATATTACGGGGTTCTTGTGAAAACCAGGGATGATTCTTGTCAAATTCTTTCCATGCTTCAGAATCAGCGGGATGTTTTAACACATTTTCCTCATCAAGATGTTTTTCTTTATGCCACCTCATGTTGACACTTGTTTTTTTAGACATAAATAATCTTTGAAGTCTCGGCTTTAATGGAAAATACCGCAAGACTTTATGTGGAATCTTTTTCTCCCTTCCATTATCAATTTTCCACCTCGAAGTACCACAATATGGACACTCCTGCCTATCTTTATGTTTAGCCCAGTACAAAACACAATCATTTTTGCAAGCATGGATCGAAATATATTCTAATCCCAAACCTTGCAGCATGTTTTTAGCATCATAATATGATTTATGAAGTGTCGCACCTGTAGGCAATGCCTCTTTTAGTAACTCCAGCAACATATCAAATGACTTATTACTCCATTGATTGTACACTTTCAAGTGTAGCAACTTCACAACAAACGAAAGCTTTGAAAATTTCTTACATCCTGGGTATAATTCACATTTAGCTTCTTTCAACAATTTGTCAAACTTTTTAGCTTCTTTGTCACTCATATTATCAGAGACATTATTACCAGTTGTCTCCTCCGAAAAATCAACAAATGATCTTCCACTGGCCTCTTCTAACATAGTGTGAATTTCATCATCATTGTCATGTTCTTCATTTTCATCCTCACTGTAAATCACTTCATTATCATCTCTCATTAGTGATTGTTCTCCGTGGTAGATCCATTGCACGTAACTTCCCATAATTCCTTGGATCAATAGGTGGTCATACACTACTTCTTGTGTTTGCAAATAAATATTTAAATAATCTTGACATGGGCATCGAACTTTAGAATTTCGATCAAAGTGAGATCGAACAAGTTGCATAAAAGATTGAACAGCCACAACA
This sequence comes from Solanum tuberosum, assembly GCF_000226075.1. Classification (NCBI taxonomy): domain Eukaryota; kingdom Viridiplantae; phylum Streptophyta; class Magnoliopsida; order Solanales; family Solanaceae; genus Solanum; species Solanum tuberosum. The sequence continues at coordinate 13,671 of NW_006239134.1, read as the reverse complement.
TATCTTTTAGAGAATTTTGGTTCATGCATCCAGCCTTTATCCATGATCAACTGTACAAACATAGCAATTATCAAATAAATATTGTTAGAAGCACATGCATGATTCTTTCAAATAAAATAAATATTCCATCAATGATGGAATACTAGCGAAAAGTAGCTTTTAGGGACTCCAAACAACAACTTACTCAATGTACTAAAATGGTGTAATTTGTTTTTGATAACCATATTGTTGTCTATAATTTTTGACAGGTTGCCCCCAACACTTGAGCTTTAGGCCTTACCAAACCAACTACTGTAAAGTTTTTCAAACGGTGCACTTTTGATTGTCAAATTCCATAAATGATGTGACAAATTTCAAGTATGTATAAAACAACTCTGCTCTTTTGTATTCCAACAAGTAAACAATAAACTGCAATACGATTGGCCTAGTACCCTGCTCTATTATGTATATTAAATAAATAATATTGATCATACCCCGCCCCATTTAGTTGTTCTCCTCTCTTGTTAAGGGTGTGTTCTATCCCGCCCTACCCCAATTGACATGCCTAACTGCTAGAGAAGATTTACGTGTTTAAACCAACAAGCAGAAATGGGGCTCCTTCGATAGAAGAAATGTCAATAAAATAAGTAATCTCACAAGGGTGGTTTAGGGAGGGTGGTGCATATGTAGCCTTACCCCTAAAAAGGTAGAGAGACTAACTCAGATAGACTCTCGTCTCTAGTAAAGCATATCAAAATCAAGTATGAAAAGGAAATACAATAGTGATGACGCCACTCTAAAAAATATTGAAAAAGAGATCAGGTAGCAGTAAGCCAATAACAAATAATATGGTAACTAAAGTAAAGATAGTCACAAGTCCACAAGAATTGCTTGTCTACAGGAAGAAGTTTGTGCTATTTGTGTATTGAAAGTAAATAATATAATATATAACTTAAACCCATACCTCTCATCAAAAAAATAACTTAAACCTATACCTATAAGAAAAAAACATTGTGATACAAGTCGACCAAGCTTATTGTGGTCAAGTTTGTAAGTCTATTCTAATTTTAATGTTAAGCTAGACTAGGACATACAGTTCGAGCATATAATCTTCCACTTATAAATGTACTAAAATGGTGTGATTTGTTTTTGATAACCATATTGTTGTCTATAATTTTTGACAGGTTGTCTCCAGCACTTGAGCTTTAGGCTTTACCACACCAAGTGCTGCAAAAATTTTCAAACGGTGTACTTTTGGTTGTCAAATTCAAGAAATGATGTGAGATTTAAATAAATAAGATTCATCATGCCCCGCCCATTTAGTTGTTCTCCTTCCCTGTTAAGGGTGTGTTCTACCATGCCCTACCCCAATAACCATGCCTAATTGCTATAAAAGATTTACATGTTTAAACCAACAAGCAAAAATGGGGCTCCTTCGATAGAAGAAATGTCAATAATATAAGTAATCTCACAAGTGTGGTTTAGGGAGGGTGGTGCATATTGCAACCTTAACCCTACAAAGGTAGAGAGGCTAAGTCCGATAGACTTTCATCTCAAATAAAGCATATAAAAATCAAGCGTGAAAAGGAAATGCAACAGTGATGACGCCACTGTAAAAATAATGAAAAGACCAGGTAGCAATAAGCCAATAACAAATAATATGATAACTAAAGCAAAGATAGTCAAGAGTCCACCAAATCTATTTGTTTTATGTGAAGTAAAAATATCATACAACAAAGACGTAAAGAAGATGCAGGTTACAAGAAGCAAACCTAGGCTTAAACTTGTGAAACAACCAAATGAATTCCCCAAATATTCTACTGAGCTAAAGACAGGGAGCTAACAATTCCAAAAACTTATCCAATCTATTTACAGGGGAAATAATGCACCAACTGAATTGACATTGTGAATTAACATCTAGCTAGGAATTTACTTTTTTCCTGCTTACTTATGTTACTTGTTATTGAATGTGTGTTGCACATAATTGCCGGCAAATCTATGATTCATTTATATATTCCTTCAATTATTACAATTCTTGTGATTAACACCTTAGCAACAACTTACACTTTAAAAGCAATGACCATTTGTTTATCCTTGCCATTCTCACACCTTAACGATAACAGAGTCATTCGGAGTAAAAGCAATCATCGACACGCTGAATTTCGACTGCTATTCTATCCTACCTACCATTTTTATCTAAAGTACAACTTCGTTTATGAGTATACGATAACAGAATGACAAGTCCTATGTTAACAAATTATTCATGTTTTTCTTGGTTCTCTACTTCTTACTACTATGTCTTTTATGAACTTGGTACGACAAGCCCTAATTTATTTCTTCCTTTAGATGCATTGTTTAAACCCAAAGGTCAATCCAGAAGATAGAACTCTTAACAACTACTGATATGAGTCGCCTCAAATCAATAGAGAAACCACATTCAGTAATTAGTGCAGGAACACAAAGGAAACCAATGAATCCACATATAAATGAAACTTCAATTCATACTTATGACAAATCTATTCATAAATAAGAATATAGTATTTTGATATGAAGAATTGAACAGAGGAGAAAAGGGCCATGGAAGTATGAGGAGAGAACAATATTGAAGTAAAAGAGGAGACTTACCAATGAGCTTTGATCGACTATGTGAGAAGATGAAGAGCAAAACTGCAGTTGCGCTGTAGAAGAGCAAAACAATAGAAGTTGATTTTCTTTAATTTCTGAATGGACCAAGGCTATAGCCACAACTCTTTTAATTAAGGTAAAAGCAAAACCCTTTTTCTCTTTTAATAGGAAGATATAAATAATTTAAAAATATATGATTTAAAGGTTAAATAATTATCGATTATTTCAGCTTGCACTTTATGGGGAAAAAGCTAACTATATTAAACTTAATTGATTGATTCATTATATTGATACAAAAATATTGAGGTATTTGTAGTTCAATTTGACATATTTTTAATTAGAATTTTTTTTTATCAATTACCTTAGATTTTTTTATTTTAATTTGTTTGGGTCTTTTAGATCCTTTTGTGTCACATGAAATTTAAATTTAATTAATTCAATTTACTAAATACTAAACTAAAAAGTGATTTTTTTGTGAGTTGATATTTTTAAACATAAAGATTTATTTAAGCATTGTTATTCTTATTTTGATTTTCATGTCGTGGATCTTGGGTCGTGCTTTATGGATTTTTCACTATAAAAAAATTCAATCCCGCAAAGGATCATTCATGATTTCCTCTTGTATAAGCGAACTCAAACCACAAACATTAGTTTTCATACATACCCAGTCTTCCCCTTCTTCAGTGGCCAAGTTGAAGAGTTCAACGTCGGCCTATCACCTTATTTTCAAGGTAAGGTTCAACTAGTGTCGGTGTGAGGCCTTCAAATAGTTATCGCTTGCACCTTCAAAAGAAAGAGAGATTGAGTCACTAAGCAAATAATTAGATCCGAGAGCAGAAGAGATTATGAAAGTTCTCTGACGTGGCAACCCTGAAACAAGTTCTCAAATCAATCTATTCGTGCCTTTGAAAGTTGAACAAGAACTGACAGTTGGTAATGTAGCTAAACATAGAATACACATAAGGTTGTCGTTAACACTTCTGCAAGAAAAGGGATGCGCTAAGGTGCAACGACTTTCACGCAGGTGCTACACCCTTACTTCTTTCCCCTTACTCAAGTAAAGCCTTGATCGATATGAGAAAGAAGCGTGCTACCATTCTTCAAGGAGACCCATGTGCATTTTCTTTGTTTGTGCTCGCTACGCTCTTGTGCCTTTTTTAAGAAAAGAATATTAAAATATGTTATTTATTTTTATTTAAATATATTTAAGAGTATTTATTAAGAAACTCTTAAATTAGAAAAAAAAAAAGTAAAAATGTTTAAGGGAGCATCCCTTGCTTGTTAGCAAAATATGGGACTCGAAACCACAAAACATTATCCTCCTTGAATTCGCTTTACCGTTAGGTCATATTTCTCTAATGTGTCACGGGTGTTCAAAATATATATACATATAATATTTTTTAATAATTCTTTAATTTTGACTTTCCAAATGGAATTTTTTAAACCAAAAAAATTAAAAGACAATTTTGTTACATTTGACATATTTTTAATTTAAGACGATAAGATTCATAAGTCTTCTGTACTTTTTTATAACTTTATGTCAAATTAAAACAAAATAAACAAATTAAAATGGAAAAAATATATAATAAAATCATTCTCAAAGTATATATATATTGACTTTCCAAATAGAATTTTTTAAACCAAAAATATTAAAAGACAATTTTGTTACATTTGGCATATTTTTATTTTAAGACGATAAGATTCATAAGTCTTCTGTACTTTTTTATAACTTTATGTCAAATTAAAACAAAATAAACAAATTAAAATGGAAAAAATATATAATAAAATCATTCTCAAAGTATATATATAT
>NW_006239134.1:3404-9240 GCF_000226075.1 Solanum tuberosum | reverse complement strand
GATATATATATATATATATATATATATATAATGTGTGTCGTACCAATCTCAAGAAAACAAAACAAAAACATTGCCCAATATAGGCCCAAAATTCAAAGAGAAGTGAAATTTCATTAGATGATAATTAATTAGGAAATTAGGAAAGTTATGGAAACTCTTCAGCTCCCATCTTCTCTACTCAGCCACTTCATCTCCTTTCTTCTCCCCTAATTGTTTTCTTCCCAAGTTTTCTTCTCCCCTAATTTTACTAACTCAACTATTCTTTATTTTCGAAGTACACAAGTTGATCCATTCGAAGAGTTCGTTATCTCTGATGTAGAGCTACTACAGATTCGATTTCAGAGGTTTGGAGCTTTGCATGTTAGCTCAAAAATCATCATCGATGTCTTCACTATCTCTCTTGCTATGGTTTGTTTGTTTAGCAACAGAATCGCAGCTGACTGAAGACAAAAAAGTGCTCGAGCGTGTTGCTCTTAGTCAGATCCTTGATTTCCGAAGTGGGTTCTCTAGCGATTCAAGTTTTTTAGGATTATCAACCAGAAGTACAAGGCCTAGGGTTTTGGGTTTCAGCTAAAAGAGGTACAATTGTTAGTCCAATCGACATTGATTTTATATTTTTTTTGAGATCTTTGATATGAATGCAATAGTTTTTCCCTTTGTTACTAATGTTATTATTCTAAGTAATTTACTTTTTCCATTCAAGTGAAGCCATTTCCTGATTTCCTTTTTAGTTCTAAGCATAAAGAATTTACCTTCAAAATTTATTTTGATAAATAAAATTGTTGGACATTTATGACTTTTTGTGTGTGCAATTTATTTTTTCTAAAGTATTGATCGACATTATGTCCTTTTGTGTGTAATTTTATTTTTAAAATATTAAGTGGAGGAAAAGATAAATGTTAAAATCCTAAAAAAAAAGTTGACCACGCACTTCTCCACTTCCTAAGTTTCTGGGTTAATAAGCTCCACTACTTCTTTCACTTCTTCATGTTCACCCACCAAATAAAGTTACAGAAAGCAGAGAAATGGAAAAAAAACTGTCTTTTGGCGCTAATTTTTTTTGTTTTTTTGGCTCCAAAAGAATTTCAGGATAACCACCATATATATGAGAAAACAGACGGAAAAGTTTCAATTACAATGTGAAGCAAAGTTTCTGAACCTGAACAAGACCAGGTATGTATCAGTCTTATTTTACGTTTGAACAAAATTAGACAGATAATTATATGTGGCAATCATATATTGAATGATTATTCATTGATTATTGTGAAACAACCATTGATCTTGCTCTATGTTTATTTCATATAGTTAGTTATAAGTTTTTGGAAAACAAACACTCTAACCTATTATGTAGATTTCAGTTTCGTGTGGTGTGCATATTTACAGTTTGTGTGTGAAACATACTAGTGAAGTATACACTATTCAAGACTTCTTTTGGAACAACTTTTCCTCTGGTTTGTTTATATATTGATGTTCTCCCTCAGATTTCGAAGGAAGATAGGATGGATTGTGAAACATGGTATTCAAGGCTGTCAAATTATGCTTATTGAACTTGAGTTAGGATAGGTTGATGGAACTTTGAATTCGGATGAACTGAAACAACATCATTTGAGATGAATATTCTGTAGGACAATTAATCGTTTTGCTAAAAACAATAGGCATTTCTTCACGAGGCTCGACATTTTTTAGATCTACAACCTCTTCTTAAGACCTTCTCTTATATAAGCTTTCGAAAAAGTTATTGTGTCTTCAAATTTGAACATATTTTCGGCATAAATATATCTTTGATATGTTATACTAGTTATTTGATCTTCTAGAGATTCTTCAATAGTTCGATAGACAGTAAACTCTTATATATTAATAAATGGCGTGTGCAAGATTTTCTGAACTAATGATTATGTTCTTTTTAGATTTTCCTTTAGTTGTCAATGATTGGTGCTTTTACATAACTATTTTTGTTAAACCATTGGATTTTATATCTTATTAACATTCTAAACTTACATTTTCTATTTTAATAGAACTCTGCAAATTGATGGCACCGGGTGGACGTGTTTTTAAGCAAACTACACTTACAGGGGAAACAATTCAAGATACTCAATCACTAGATGAATCAAACCATACTCCTGCTGTGAATACAAGTAATACATTTTATTATATTGATTAGGATTAATTTATTTAGTTATTGACTAAGTTGGAACCGAAAATATTAACCATTGAAATTTTTATTTATGTTAAACTTGTTACGTGAAATATGGACGATAGCTCAATATCCGAGTATCTGATATTGAGCTATTGAATGCTAGGTTTATTTTGTCCTTTCTATTATCTTCTTTAATTTAATCTCCTCTTTTACATGTACTTCCGAGTTACTCGAATGATTCTTATGATGATCTTGGCTGTTATTTTTGTAATCCAATCAACTCAAGATTTGTGGATTTAAATCTTAAAGTTATCTATGATATATTAACATTTTAAACGAAGTGTTTCATCACATCATCCATAATCTTAGGTGCATTTTTCATAACATGAAAGTCATTGGTTGTTTGTATGAGCAATTGCAATTGATTTTACTTTATCAATATGCTATATAAGCTACACAAATTGACTCTAAGAAGCTGAAAATGCTGCCATAGATTACATGTAAGCATTTCTATTTAGACTTGGTTTATGTTTGGCTAACTCTCCTTTGCTCATCATGGCATAAAAATTAGGTATGTAAAGTTACCTACTCTATCAATATGCACAATTTGAACCTTTTTCTGAATATATAGTTGTTGTAATGATGTAATCTACATCTTTGAAATCCAACAACATTTATGTAATATGGGCGAACATATAATCAGCAAACATGATAGAAATGATCAAAATAGATGTTGTTAGCTCTCGTATGTTCTCTTTGTTTTATCAGTGAATTTTTTGACTCAGTTGCTCATTAATATACAATAAATTAAAAAAATGCAGTTGTTTAAGTTTTCATCATGTGCCTTACTGTCACACGTGTATGTTTTTAAGATTATAGGTTGTATTTTGAACTGACTTTTTTCATCAGATGATTCCACTAGAATCAGGAACGGTCGTGGCAAGACTAGAGAGAAAGGTCTTGAAAACATGAAGAAGGCTCAAGGAAGAAAGATGAAAATAGAGATCCCAGTTGGTAAAGGAAGGCCATCTAAACCAGATCAATCGGTAAAACTAACCAATGAGCTAGGGATAATTGCTCGGAATTTTCTTTTGCTTCCAAACAAGTGGAAAAAACTCACAAGAGAGGACAAAGATGCAGCACTAATTAGATGCCATGTAAGGATCTATACTCTTGTAAATTTATTTCATGGTAGTGATTATATTGAGTTCTTTTTTTGGGTACTGCTATTTTTCATTCATCTTATTTTTTTGGAGAACTACTCAGCGATATGTATCTCCGTTGATATCTAATAGTAAGTTAACTAATGGTCTCTTTTGTCTTATTTCCTGTTTTTATAATAAAAAAATAACAAGAATTTTATTACGAATAACTAACAAACTATAAAATAAACTATCTATGCATCAGATACACTACTTGATACGGAAAAAAACAACTAGTTGTATACAATCATTCAAGCTTCCTTCCTAAATTTTTTCTAAGGGGTCATCTAAAGAAGATAACAACTAGAGGATCAATACTTCTATAGTTTGCAACTGTAAAGGTTTTGCCTTAAGCATTTGTTTGTGCCTACTCCAACTCCTTAGACCATTTTGATGCTTGCTTCGACACTGTTTAGTAGTGTAAAATCTTATTTCATATGGCTCAAGAGTACACAGAAATGAACTACATTTTCTTGATAAAGTAAGAAATGGGATAAATGGCATAAAAAAGATTCAAGTAATATAGATACACAAGTAGTGAGATTGTAAGCTCATTTAAAAGTATCCTATGCTAGGACTAAAGAGTTTACAAAGTCCAAAAGATTTTGACATTAGAGTCTAACCATAGCCTAACAATATAAAGTTAAAACATAATTGATCTTAAGTTGTAGATTGAAGTTGATATTCCATTAAAGCACCTTTTGTTTCTCTCTTTCCACACACACCAAAAAAATACAAGGATCAGTTTCCAAACTTTTGGATTTATCAACTTTTTAAGAGTTCTAACTATTGTAGGTATCCTTTAAATCAGCAGGCATGACTCAACTCAAATAAAAAATAGTAAAAAATAAATTTCAAAAATTAGTGGTCACTGGACAATGAAGGAATAGGTGTCTGTTAGTCTCATAAGCTTTTTGACACATGAGACATTCATTAACTGTTGTCATGCCCCTTCACCTGAGGTTGTCCTGAGTGAGACTGGCCTCATGAGGGACTATTCAGATGAAATATGACTAGGGTCTTTGGTCTTACAAATGAGTTTTCAAGGCAGTTATCTATTATATCATTTCGAGCACATAATGAAGATTCCTTGCTTTCATCACTGTGTATTGTCCATCTGTCTTCCTACACCATTTGATTTTATTTGGCCTGTGATTATTTTGAGGGCAACATTCCAGTTTTGATAGTAATAGTAGCAACTTTCAATCATGAAAATTTGTTCTGGACAATTGCATCCATGTATTTATTTTCTCTGTTCTAGGAGATAATAGAGTTTGGATCAGAGGCTATTGAGAATAGAGTAGGGAAGTCACTTAGGAGAGTAGTGTTCTTTGATCATTTATCCTCCCAATATTTAAAGTGAATGTCATTACCTGGTTTGCAGCTGCATTGCTGGTTAAATTAATTCCTTAGTTTTGCCATGCTCTTCCATGTACCAAAAACATATGGAGCTATGATACAACAATGGACAAGTGTGATAGTATTTCATTTTTTACAAAAAAAACATTTTTTTCCAGAAAGCACCATCTTAATTATTGAACCCCCATAGCCATTTCATTAGCAGATTCTATTATGTCCTGTCAGGTTCCTAATACCTAAGCCTTCAAGGTATTTGGAATAGTGATCTTGAGAAAATGAAATACATGATTTTTGTTATTTCCTTGTCATATAAAGTCAATCCTTAACTTATCAATTCGTGACATTACCTTACTGGAAATAGAAAAGAGTGATATTATGTATGTAGCTCGGCTGTCTAGAACACTGTTTATGAGAGTAAATAAAGTTTTTGAACTGCAATATATGATTCACAAAGGGTACTTAAGTTTGAAGTTAATTAGTATGTTTGCAAATGTAATGATTATTATTTAATATGAAAGGGATTTTGCTCGTTCTGTGTTTTTCTTTAATACTTATTTGATTTTTAGGAGAGGTTTTAGATTAATTTGGATGAGCATTACGTGAAAGATAGTTGTGAGGATATTCTGAAAAACAGAAGCCGACAATGGCGCTACAAGTTAAAACAACCATTTGAAAATGCACGCTCTGATGAAGAAGCTCGTAAGATTGAAGTGCCAGAGTTGACCCCAGAAAATTGGAATAGGCTTTGTGACATGTGGATCAACCCAGAGCATAAGGTAATTTATATTGATATTATTCTCGTTGTTATTTAAGTTACAGTATTTTGTATTTTATTTGTAGAAACGATGCGACATAAACAAGGGCAATTGAACTAAGCTTAAGTGTAATCATTTCATGGGGTCAAAAGCGTTTGTAGCGGCTCGTGCTGAACTTGTAAGTTATACCATTTTTATTGTTTTGACTAATGAAACTTTAGTATTATTTCAATTGTTTCTTATTTCACAGGGTAAAACTAACCCTGAAGGAGTAGAGCCTGACAGAATCGAGTTCTATAAGCATACTCATTACACGAGTGAGAAAGGATGGTCATCTTTAGAGGCTGAGACTCACTATGTAAGAAATTACTTTTCATCTTTTA
>NW_006239134.1:0-2929 GCF_000226075.1 Solanum tuberosum | reverse complement strand
CTTATTGGATAGAGTGTAGAAAATGCTATACTACCTTATAGAGGGGAATCATTGCCAATACCTATGTATAGATAAAGAGAAAATTCCTTCTTATCACAAAATTTGTAGATTTTAAGACCATGGGAGTAGGATATAAACTTGTAAAACTACAATTATTATCCTTCTCAGTGTCTTACTCCTTGCTTTTGGTGTATTTAGTCATTCAGTGATGGTTTGGTCTAAATTTTCTTAATTCTTGATATCAAAGATTTGTAGTATTAAGGAATTCCAGTACCACATAGAAGCAACATAGTTTCTTTTCAATAAAGCTCCTTTTGAAACAATCAAAAAGAAAAGTAAGACACATAATTTGAATTGAATGAAATACCATTCTGATGAGGAAAAAGTTCATTGTGCTCAGAAGTTCAACCAACTTTCAACTTTTTGTCCTTTTTTTTTTTCTCTTTTCTACTTCCTCTTACTCCTAAAATTTATTCCAGCTTTCATACTTGCTAGACAGAAGGTGTTGTGTATTTTCCTATTTATTTAGTAAAAGGTAAGACTCATATAACTCTTAAGTTTACTTTAGCTGGTATGATTTACAATAACATAACTTAGGAAAAGAAGAGGTGGATTTAAGGGAATGATGACGATCAGTATAGATCCACGTTGCACGAGGCGAGGAATGTGTTAGGGAGAGATGTTAAAGAAGTTCAAGAAACACAGTTGTAAAATTGGGCAGGTGATTGTCCGGGCTTTAGAAAGAATCAGTAATGAGTTATGCTTACTGAAATACTTCAGTAAGGTGTTATGTTTCCATAATGCTTCATTCCTAGCTTCCGATATGTGTGATATTGCAGCTGTCAGGATTGCCCATACCAATTGCCTGCTAACTTTGCCTTGCGCTCTTCGTGCTATTAATTTTCAGCTTCCTTTATGTCTATGCTCCCACATGTGAACTTCAATCGGTGCGTTATTTCTTGTATACAAGCCTTTGATATCACACACTCGAAGAAGTGATGTGTGATGTTGGCATTCCCACATAGTGTTCAAGTTCTGTCTTTTGTTAGTCCTATCTTGTATAGCCTCTCTCTGGTTAGTAGTCTTCCATGTATAGCCAACCAGTAGATGAAGTCGTGTTTTGGGATGTTGTAAGTATTTCAGATTGGTCTCCCCCATGTCAGTTGTGGTCCAGTTCCTAGCCTCCAATTGTACCTACTAACAGCCTTCTTCGAGTGTGTGTTATCAAAGGCTTGTATACAAGTTATATAGGTTTTTGCTCGATCATGTTGACTCCTCGATTTTTGGAGGCAAGTAATCAGCTATGATCTTAGCTATTGACTACTAACCGCCTGGAAATTCGATTGTTCGTTACAAATGCTATTAGATTAGGTATGTTGCAATGACCTGAATATGGTCATTAACAGTTGATTAGGCTCTAAGATATTTAGAGAGGAGTAGACATGAAATACTGCTTCAGTATCCAAATGTAAAGAATAATTTATCTTCATTAAACTGGCGAAAGAAAAAACTTAAATCAGATATTTTCATTATCAAAAGTTTGCCTGTCTTGTTATTTTTGCCTTTTTAATCTTGTATCCATGTTGTACACTGCCTCAACTAACTCAGATTCGCACGATGTAATGAGATTAAGATGGAAATCAGGCTTTTAACTACTTGTGAATTCATGAATTGCTTAGGCTTTTGTCTGTGAACCTTCTTACTCAAAAATATACATGGAAGGTTTCTCCAAAAGTTCTAAAAAAAAACATAATCTAATTCCAATAGAAGTTGAATAAGAATAATTATAAAAAAATAAATTTGGTGCATCCTTGGATGTCTTGTTAGTAGCAGCAGCAGAATGAGCACCCTTTCACAGAGCTTTAATCCCTTTGCAGGACTTCATGTGGGCATGAAGTTTCTCTGGCTTGAATGGTTTCCCACATTGCCTGCAACACATTCATAAATTAAATACTATGCTGACATTTAAGAAAAGATACTCCCTCCGAACCACTTTACTTGTCGAATTTACTAAAAATAGATAGTCCAAAATAATTGTTATTTTATAATTGTGTATTTTCCTCATGCCTTGAATCATCCATTTCCACAGTATCCAACACTACATCTGTTCTTCATACCTCAAATCTTCTTCTAGTACCAGCAATTGTCTTATTTAGGTGTGTATTCCCATCAGTCAGCCCCCTTTATACACATTGTTCATTCATTTTACTCGTAGGTTATCACCTTTGTTGGCTATATTCCAGACATACTTTCCTGCTGCAACTTCATTCCATAACACACAATCAGTGATCCGAAGTCGTCCTTTTCCTTTTCGCTTGCATACTATATCCCATGAAAGGAGAAATTCTGATAAGTTACCAAATTCAAATTCTGAAAATCTATAATTTGCCATTCATGTAATATTTCCTATTCACAATTCCATTGTAATTCTATCCCATTTTCCAGAAAATTGGGAATACCCTTATCGCCAATTCTGCTGCATATTACTCAATTTGTTTCGACCTACCTTTCAGATTTCGTCTTCCTAAATTGATAAGAATTGCTTTTCTTCAATTTCTGGTTTTTAATTTGTTTCAATGTTTGAAAATCAGTTTCTTATGGAGGTTGTGGAAGGAAAACTATGGATATGATATAAATAAGCTTAAAAAACCTTTTGGTTGGTGAAATCTGATTATTTGCTTGGTATCTGATGACTTTATGGATTGCAATTTCTTTTATTCTTTGAACCCCCAAGTATTGAAGGATTGGTGACTTAATGTGAGGGCATTGCTTGATATTTTAGGCATAGATTGAAGAAAATTATTTGAAAGTTACTTATTGTGATCAGTTCAGCCCATGAATTTTGTTTGTTAGAGTATATTTTTCCTGCAAATAGCTTTTTACCTTTCAGCACTGTTTAGGCAGTGAGAAAATAATAGACCAGTATACA
>NW_006239133.1:1128743-1129882 GCF_000226075.1 Solanum tuberosum | reverse complement strand
GGTGTGGTAGGGATCTCGTGGTAGCACACCAGTTGAGGTTATCTCTTTATTCGGGCTAGGAGGCTAGTGGCTAGTGGATGCTCATCATATTTGGCCTATGTGCGTGATGTGAGTAGGGAGGTTCCTCCGGTTTAGTCAGTTCTTGTTGTTCGTGACTTCTTAGATGTGTTTCCTACTGACCTACCTGGCCTCCCCCAAAGCGTGATATTGATTTTTCGATTGAGCTTGAGCCAGGTACTCGGCCTATTTCTATTCCGCCATATCGGATGGCTCCTGCAGAGCTCAAGGAGCTTAGTGTTCAGCTTCAGGATCTCTTGGGTAAGGGATTTATCAGACCTAGTGTTTCACCTTGGGGCACTCCCGTTCTTTTTGTTAAGAAGAAGGACGGTACGATGTGCATGTGCATTGAATATAAGCAGTTGAATAAGGTGACAATGAAGAATCAATATCCTCTGCCTAGGATTGATGACCTATTTGACCAGCTACAAGGAACTTCAATGTTCTCTAAGATAGATTTGAGGTCCGGTTACCACCAGTTGAGGATTACGGTAGCGGATATCCCTAAGACTGCATTTAGGACCCGTTATGGCCATTATGAGTTCTTAGTGATGTCATTTGGGTTGACTAATGCCCCTGCTGCCTTTATGGACTTGATGACGCGTGTGTTCAGACCTTTTCTTGATTCCTTCGTCATAGTCTTCATTGATGACATTTTGATATACTGCGGAGTAGGGATGATCATGAGCAGCATTTGAGGGTTGTGCTCCAGACTTTGAGAGAGCAACAGCTTTATGCCAAGTTCTCAAAGTGCCAGTTTTGGTTAGACTCTATAGCGTTCTTGGGGCATGTTGTATCCAAGGAAGGCATTATGGTAGATCCGGCGAAGATTGAGGCTATTCGTGATTGGGCTAGGCCCACCTCAGTTACTGAGATTCGGAGCTTCGTCGAACTAGCAGGCTACTACAGATAATTTGTGGAGGGTTTCTCTACCTTGGCAGCACCTCTGACCAGGTTGACTCGTGTTGATGTTCCCTTTGTTTGGTCAGAGGAGTGTGAGGCGAGCTTTTTGAGGCTCAAGGAGTTATTGACCACTTTCTCCTATATTGACTCTTCCAGTTGAGGGCGAGGGATTCACGGTT
>NW_006239133.1:1125205-1128660 GCF_000226075.1 Solanum tuberosum | reverse complement strand
CAGTCCTTAGCTAACTGGATGATACGGCTTGATATCTCTGATTCCCGGTGTGTAGTACCTTATATGGATGCTCAGTCATTTCTGCTGGATCGGATTCGCAGCCGCCAGTTTGAGGATGATACCTTGGTGGCCCTTAGAGATCGAGTGTTAGCGGGTGATGGTGGTCAGGCTACCTTAGATCCTGATAGAGTGTTGAGATTCGCCGGCCGCATCTGTTGGTGATCGGGTATCCCTCCGTGTGTCGTCTATGAAGGGCGTGATGAAGTTTGGGAGTTAGGGTAAGCTTAGCCCCAGGTACATTGGGCCTTTTGAGATACTCCGGACAGTTGGGGAGGTTGCTTATTAGTTGGCCCTACCTCTAGCATTTTCAGCCATCCACCCGATTTTTCATGTCTCGATGTTGCGGCGGTATGTTCCTGATGAGTCCCACGTGCTCCAGTATGATGCAGTCGAGTTGGATGATCGTTTGACATTTGTAGAGTAGCCAGTTGCCATTCTAGCCAGAGATGTGAGGAGATTGCGCTCGAGAGCCATTCATATTGTTAAGGTCCGTTGGAAGCATCGTCCAGTTGAGGAGGCTACCTGGGAGATCGAGCAGGAGATGCGAGAGCAGTTTCCCGGCTTGTTTGAGCCTCTAGGTACTTCTTGCCCCCTACTTTCGCGGACGAAAGTTCTTTTTAGTAGTGGATATTGTAATGACCCTCCTGGTTATTTCTGTGTCTTGCCTTCTGTGTGTCGTTTATAGCGTTTCTGTAGCGTCCCCAAGTCATTTATGACTTGCTGGGACTGACAGTTCGGTCACCTAGTTGTTTGTTTGGTCTTGGTGCGAGTTTTTATGTTTTGGAGCTTATGAACCTTGAACGATCATTATCGATCAAAAATTCAAGAAGATGACATCGAAATCCAATTTTGACGATTCCATCAGATCCAAAATGGTCATTTTAGGCTAGTAGCATGGTCGGCATGACTCCCGAGGTTTTCAATGTGAGTCGGTGCGATTAGGCATTTTAACTTTAAGTTTAAGCCTAAGTTTGACTTTAGTCAACATTCTGAGTAAACGTGCTCGGATGAGAATTTCGTCAGCGCGGTTAGCTCCAAAATGTCTAGTTTGGTTTAGATTGACCCTTCTTTTGTGTCCCGAGGTTTTCAATATCTTTCCGAGCCCTTTTATGGGTTTTGATTTAAAATGACATTTGAGTGTGGGACCCACTTTTTATCAAGATGACCTCATATGAATTTCGACTGCGCCATTGAGTCCGAAATATCGAATTTGGTATGGTTACATATCTCGTTTGCATGCACGGGGTTCTGAACAAATTCGGAGCACCCCGTCGAAGTTTTAAAATTTTGGGAAAAATTGCAGAAAATCTGCTATTTAATGCAGATTAATCAGCAACCATTTCCCAAACTTAAAACCCTTTTAACTCTGTCATCTCTCGTCCGAATTAGGCGATTCAAAGTGCGGGAGCTTCGTATTTTTGGTGGCTTCGCTGTAGGGTGTTCGAAAGTTGTCGGGTGCACATAGTTCAAGGTAATTTCGCGATAAATCTAACTGTTATACCCTTTTTTCGAGCCTTTGTTTTTGACATTCTTGTTTTGGTCATATCTCTTTCACTTTAGCTCGGTTTTAGGTGATTCGAAGTCTCACGTGTTGAGAATTGTCGTGACTTCGTTGTAGAGTGTTCAAGGAGTGTTGGGCACCATTAGATCCTTGTAGATTTTGAGTTTTAACTGTTGTAGGTTTTCTTTTAGTTGATTAAAGTGTGATTTTCTTGCTTGTTGGTTTTTGTTGTGTTTTGAGCCTCTAATTGTGTTTCATTTTGGAACACAAGGTTGAGGTGTTGTTTAGGGTCTCTTGACGGAGACAAATTCAGACAGTTCGGTGCGGGTCCCACGATTCTTGTTTTGACTCCAAAATTGACCTGTCTCCGTTTGTTGTGATTTTGGTGTCTAAACGACCGTACTAACGTTGTGATCCTATATTTGATAGAGTGACAACGTTCACAGGTCGTTCGGGAAGGAAAAACTTAGGTAAAGTGATTTGGAGAGAGCGCGCGGTCAACCTTAAGGTAGGCTACAACTTCTTTTCTTTTAGATTAAGCTTAATTGTGTAAAATCATGTCGATTGAAGTGAATTGGGGGTGGGTACCAGTTTCCTACCTTACTTTTATTAGATACCTCATGTTAGGATCTATTGGCCATATTTCGGGTATAGTATCATGTTAACAATATCATGTTAACCGGTTTAGTAGAGTTGCATGCTTATGCGCTAAATGTTATTGTATGCTTGTATGCTATGTGTTGTATGCCTTGTTCATCCTTAACTGTAAGCATGATGTCCTTAGTCTAAGTTAGGCTAGCATTGCCTTAGAATTATGACCCGTGTGGGCTAGATAGCCTTGACTTTCTGTCGACGTCGTTTGGATGACTTAGCTCCTTGTAGACTGGAGTAGCAGACTTGAGTCTGATAGTTGAGCCTTAGATTAGGTGTTATCGCTGCTTACTGCACTTCTGTATCTTCTCCCTCTAGTTCTGACGTGTTCTCGAAGGTTTAGTGCATCACTAAAGGTGTGGGATTGAGATAGTATAGGCTTGGAGCCTTTTCTGTGATTTCTTAGAGTGGACGGCGTTCCACGGTGGTAGTTGTTGGATTGGATCCTATTGGAGATACCATCACCCCCGGGGTCGTTCTTTCTAGCTGGGCCGGGAGCGTATCGCTGGCTGGGTAGACTCGATGATATCGGTGATCGCCCCCGGGCCTCTCTTTCTAGATGGGCTGGGAGTATGTTGTTGGTTGGGTGTCCCTGGGTCCTTTTTCTAGCTGGGCTGGGAGTTGACTGCTTGGTAGGACAACTCGCGATATCTACCTCACCCTCGGGTCCCTCTTTCTAGCTGGGCTGGGAGTGGACTGTTTGGTTGGGTGCCCCCTAGGGTCACTCTTTCTAGCTGGGTTGGGAGTGCACTACTGGCTGGGTGGAGTCTGATGGATTATCTTGGTTACTTTGGGCTGGGAGCCCGGTTTTCTTCTTTCTTAGTAGACTTAGCTTTTCTGTGTACCTGTCGAGCTTATGTGGGTTCGTTCAGATTTTACTTAAACTTGCGCACGAGTGTACCTTCTGGGCTTATGAGGGTCCAGTTAGGGTTAGTTTAGTTGTACTTAGCTTGTTTCTGGTATGCTCGTGTGCTTTCTTTTCATATCCGCTTTGACCTCTCTGTGTCTAGATTCTATCCTTTTCTTATTTGTTTTTTACCCCTTTTTTGCTCAGTCGGCCTTTGATGCTTATTGAGTACCTGTTGTGTTGGTACTCATGCTACGCTCTGCATCTATTTCGTGATGCAGGTCCCAGTACCAGTTACCAGCGATGATTAGCTCCAACCTTCTTTTGCAGCTGTGATTCGGAGACGAGGGCGAGCACTTGGCGTTTTGGGGTTTGTTCTGTCTCCTTCTTTTGTTT
>NW_006239133.1:1097287-1123909 GCF_000226075.1 Solanum tuberosum | reverse complement strand
TGAGTACCTGTTGTGTTGGTACTCATGCTACGCTCTGCATCTATTTCGTGATGCAGGTCCCAGTACCAGTTACCAGCGATGATTAGCTCCAACCTTCTTTTGCAGCTGTGATTCGGAGACGAGGGCGAGCACTTGGCGTTTTGGGTTTGTCTTGTCTCCTTCTTTTGTTTTAGCTAGTCTTGTTGCCTTTGAGACATGCTTTGTTGTGGTCCACTTTTGAGACTTGTACTCTTTATTAGATAGCTCTGTAATAGTGACTTCCAGGTTCTGGGAGGGATTTATGTATATATTTATTTTGGGTTGTTTCCGCCTTGTTATTCTTGTTTAGATTATTATTTTCGCTAGTTTCTGCCCTTTCGCTCATTGCTTGATGTTCTGGGTTACGGGTTGACTTACCTACTGATAGGGTATAGTAGGTGCCATCATGACTCAAGAAATCGGGTCGTGACATCATTCGACCTGCATCTTTTTATGATGCAGATACATGTGTTCAAGTTTATCAACAAGCGTTTCGTTGAGATTACTTTGTGCTTCAAATAACTTTGGTGAGCCTCCTTACTTTTTGGAGGATTTCACATTTACTTTCCTGTTATTGTTGAGTTGTCATGAGTCTTGTCCGGATATCTATCCTAGTATTAGAGGCTTCATAAATAGTTAGAGTTGAGGAGTCTCTTAGTGTTTTCCTTTTATTTTGAGATGTTTTGCAAACTGTTATATTTATAACAGTGAGTACTTCCAGTCTTTGAATTGGGTCTATTTGAGATATATGAGATAAAAATTCTGCATATAAAGCTTCTTTCTGCTTGAGTGAGTCTTTCGCTAAATAGTCAGCCAGACCAATGGTTCGCTTAAGGAATCAGAAATGGTTCTTGAGTGCCGGCCACATTCAGGGTGTAAGCTCAGGGCGTGACAAATATACAAATTGTTACCTGGCAACCTAGAACATTTTTCAATGACTATTAATCAAAAAGCAAATATGCTCTAGAAAAGTAGAGCAAAGCTTTTAGCTTATTATTTCATAGAAATTAATTAATCCGTATTCAAATAACGTTCAAAGCATTTTCATAAATAAGCCTTATGTCACCACTCTTTAATAATGTTGATAATTAAGAATAGCCTTCTAAAAGGAGTAATAACTAATGACCGCACAATAAATATCAAGTGACCTTAAATAAAAGATACTCAATTCTAGCGAAAACTTATATGCAAATATTCAAATTAATTGTTTAAATGTATTTAAAGTGAAATTTGTTACTCAAATATTAAGAAAAATTACCATATGCATATATATATATATATATATATATACACACATTATTGAGGGTTTGTACATGTGAATACATTTTTTGGCTAAAAGCTAACCTTTCTTGGAATTAAGGGTCCTTTATGTCAAACACTTTCTTTAACAAATGAGGAAATATGATGAACAATTTCCAAATCATTTTTACTTTGAATCAAATAAAAGTAAATATGCCTTCATTTCTAGCATGAATATCCTAAGCATTTAGATAATACGATAGTTAGATTCGATAGATTCTACTGAACATCGGCAGAAACATATCAGATGTATCTATGATGTAAGCATCAACTTTTTCTGTCATAAAACCATTAGTCTTCTAATATTGAAGAAATTATCAGCTGATCTGAAACCTACTAATTACAAAAGTATGTTACCTTTTTATGTCATTTACATGGTGATTATACACAAATTAAGAAGTGACACAAATAAGACAATAGTTTAAAATAATTACTTGTAGTAACCTCAAATACATTACAAATGATATAAATAAATTCATGTTATAAACACATAATATATATATATATATATATATATATATATACTAGTTTTTTGACACGTGCATTGCACATGATTACGGATTCAGAAAAATATATGTTATAGTAAATAGTATTGCTTATTTAAGCGAAAATTTGAATAATAAGCTTAGCACATAATAATATTGCACATTCTTTTGTAAATGTTTAATGTGGATTGTCATATATATTTCTTATTCACGCGAACCTATAAAGATGATCAATGAAAAATTGTATTAATTAAATGCAATAATGTATATATTTATTTCAATTTGATGAGGTTCAATCATGTAATTAGTCATATCTCACTAATATTACCTTATAGATGATATTCGTTGTGTATTTTTCTTGTCATCTAACCAGATGTGCTTTTCACGTGTGTTCCACGTTAAATTGTTTAGATATCATATGAACATGTGAAGAGAACAATTACATGTTATCTTTTAGAACTATATTTGTATATTAATTTTTATTTTATAAGTAATAACATAATAGATGATGTTCTTGTTGTTGGCTCTCATATTTAACTTCTTGATTGACTGTGTACATAAATCAAAGATAACTATCTCACTGTCCATAGTTAACTGAGAAAGGTTTCTTTTTTTTTTATCGGAAAAACTAAAAAGTAAAATTAAAGAATATATTCTATATGTGAAATCATATATATAATCACATCTATTCATCTTACACCCAACAAAGATATAGTTCATGTACTTGTAAATGATTTTCAATTTATTCAACCAAGCATGATTCCTCAAAGGAAAAATAACAATATTGTATTATCACATATATAGGGATGGTATAATAATGTGAAAAATTATTGGTCAAAATTTAATATAAGGAAAGATAAAAGATAGAAATAATTAATGTAATAACTAAGAAATTCATAAGATTATAACTTAAAATGTAAGAGAGTGTGAATAACATTTGCAATAATTAGTAATAACTAAGAGTATTTATAATGTTATAGCTAAATAATTAATGTGCAATAGTTGAATTTCTAATAAATTTTATACTTACATAAATAAATAGGACTTTTAATTAATGTTACTATTTTTTTTTATAAATATTAGATTTTAATTTAGTGTAGGGAAAAAATGTAAATGCTTATTCCATATTACTGAATATAAAATTTAAGTGAATCATATATATTCACATATTCTCCCATTTGATGTGTGTTTTTTTTTTCTTCAAAAAGAACTCGGAATATTTTAAAATAATATATTTTGAACCTTTCAATTATCCCTTTCAATATTCACTAAGATCTTGTTAACTTGATAATACATTGGTGACATATATAATACTTTAATTTAAATATAAATACCTATCAAATATAAATATATATTTGCATTAATGAAACTATTTATCTCATAAAAATTAGCTATTAAATAAATAATAAAAATTAAACTAATACAAACTTCAATTTGCGTTATTACAAGTCATATGATCTTTTTTCGTCTAAAACACAGAAATATTAAGAAATAGTAAACAAGTAAACAAAAAACCAATGTTTATATAGTAATAACTATTTTGAAGCAAACTTCATGACAATCTAAATCACATAAGTAGCATTGATAAATAAAGTCATTCTTTTGTCTTCAACATCAAAAAAACAAATCGTGACGATTCTCTAAATTATGGAAAAAGTTATTCAGAAGCATATATCTATATCAAAAGAGAAATTGTTAACAAAAACAAATGAATTTAGACTTTATCATGTTAACTTCATATATTGAAACATTACATACTAATGTATATATTAAAGCAAAAATAATAATTATTATATCATTAAAATTATTTTTCTCAAGTACTTGAGGTTATGGAATATACCTCTTAGGATAGAACGATTTGCTTCATCAGAATAATGGTACCTCATATTCTGCTAAAATTCGAACTCACACAACAACAATAAATCACACAAAAATTTTAAAATGGAAGAAGAAGAAGAGTAGAAGATTAAAAAAAAACTTTGGTTGAAAAATGAGAGGAAGACCCTCTATTTATAGTCAACAAAGGGTAGTATGAACAAGTGTTTTTTTGTGTCTTATCTGACAAGTCATGACCTTTCCGAGAAGTCACTTAACCCTTTGGAAAAGTCACAACTTATTGAAAAATTCACAACTCTTTGGAAAAGTCACAACTCATCGAAAAATCACAACCCTTTGAAAAAAGTCACAACGAAATTCATAATATTATAACTTAAAATGTAAGAGAGTGTGAATAACATTTGCAATAATTAGTAATAACTAAGAGTATTTATAATGTTATAACTAAAGAATTAATGTGCAATAACTGAATTTCTAATAAATTTTATACTTACATAAATAAATAGGACTTTTAATTAATGTCGCTATTTTTTATAAATATTAGATTTTAATTTAGTGTAAGGAAAAAATGTAAATGTTTATTCCATATTACTGAACATAAAATTTATTTTGTAAATGATATATAAATTTTAAGTGAATCATATATATTCACATATTTTTCCATTTATTGTGTGTTTTATTTTTTCAAAAAGAACTCAAAACATTTAAAAATAATATATTTTGAAGTTAGAAGATCTTGTTTACTTGATAATACATTGGTGACATATATAATACTTTAATTTATATATAAATACCTATCCACATATAAATATATATCTGCATTAATGAAACTATTTATCTCATAAAAATTAGCTATTAAATAAATAATAAAAATTAAACTAATACAAATTTCAATTTGCGTTATTACAAGTCATATGATCTTTTTTCGTCTAAAATATAGAAATATTAAGAAATAGTAAACAAGTAAAACAAAACGCCAATGTTTATATAGTAATAACTATTTTGAAGCAAACTTCATGACAATCTAAATCACATAAGTAACATTGATAAATAAAGTCATTCTTTTGTCTTCGGTATCAAAGAAACAAATCTTGACGATTCTCTAAATTATGGAAAAAGTTATTCAGAAGCATATATCTATATCAAAAGAGAAATTGTTAACAAAAACAAATGAATTTAGACTATATCATGTTAACTTAATATATTGGAACATTACACACTAATGTATATATTAAGCAAAAAATAATTATTATATCATTAAAATTATTTTTCTCAAGTACTTGAGGTTATGGAATATACCTCTTAGGATAGAACGATTTGCTTCATCAGAATAGTGGTACCCCATATTTCACTAAAATTCGAACTCACTCAACGACAATAAATCACACAAAAATTTAAAATTCAAGAAGAAGAAGAGTAGAAAATTAAAAAAAATTGTGGTTGAAAAATGAGAGGAAACCCTTCTATTTATAGTCAACAAAGGGTAGTATGAACAAACAATTTTTGTGTCTTATTTGAAAAATCATGACCTTTCCGAGAAGTCACAACACTTTAAAAAATTCACAATTTTTTGAAAAAGTCACAACTCTTTGGAAAAGTTACAACTTATTGAAAAAGTCACAACTAGTCATGACCTTTCTGAGAAGTCACAATTCTTTGGAAAAGTCACAACTTATTGAAAAATTCACAACTCTTTGGAAAAGTCACAACTCATCGAAAAAGTCACAACCTAAGTTAGGGATATTCTAGTAATTTAACATTCAAGTTAAGAGTTCATGTTTTTAAGGTAATATAGATATATAGAATTGCACTGAAGTGAATGAAGCTCCGCGATTGCTGATGTGTACTCATCCTTCATCCACTCTATCCCCTTGAATGTTTAATATATATCCTTGTAGATTTACCTGCATTATTATTGATCATTATTTAAACTTGTTCAATATTTTAAGAAGTATCACATTCGATAAATTCATTACAGTGATCGAATTTATTTATGTTTTTTACTCTTACAACACAAGATTTATATTATTACAATGATCAAATGGATTTACTCAAATATCCAGGTTATATCTTTTTATATTTTCTTTTGTTGTTGTTTGCTATTTGTTAGTCAATTTAATTCTATTTTTTCCTGACTTATTACGTTTTCTGCATCTTCGTATATTGTTTATGAAATTTATGAATAAATTAAATAAAAGTGACTTAATTTTAATTAGTGTAATAATGCAAATTTTTAATAAGTAGTCTAAATATATTTTTTGTTTATAATAAAATATTTAAAAAAAACATAAAGTCTTTAATTTTACAAAAAATTTATTGCTAATATTTATATTGGTCAAAGATTAATTCAAATTAATAAGATGTATCTATTTATTTACAATACAATCTATTGGATGATATTGTATAAAACTTTATTAATAATATAAAAAAATGAATAGTAAAATTCAACATTTCTAAAATATTAGTATTTAATATAGACAGACTTTTTTTTTATAAAGTTAAAAAAAATTATAAATTCTATAAGTATTATTTAAGTGAAAATAAAATGATAAAGCTCACCATTAATCTCGAATTAAAAACTGTGGGCCCCTTTCAGCAAAGGCTTCTCCCTTGATGCCACCGCTGCAAATGAAGTTAACCCCAGTTTTCTATTCAAGACAAGAAAACAAGAATTCAGTGGCATGAATTTTATTTGTTTAACTTTACTGCTTCACTTCACATTTGGGGGTTTTAATCTTTTTCTCTTTGGGAGTTTTCAGCTGGTCAGAAGTGGAAAGGAGGCATCTTTAGAATGTAACTGGTGTTGAGGGGTTCTTGAATTTGCATACAGGTATGGAGACTCCATTGGCTAATCTTGGGTCGAAAAAGCTAATAAAGAAGCATGAATTTGTTAGGGTCATCATTCAATGTCTATATTCTTTAGGTTACAGAAAGTCTGCTGTGAGTTTGGAATCAGAATCTGGGATTAGCTACAAATCTGATGAATTTGAGACTCTCGAGTCTTGTATTCGTGATGCTAATTGGGATGCATGTATTGAAACCCTTAATAGACTTAATGGCTTGACAAATGAAACGAGAGCTTCAGCTTTGTTTCTTGTTCTTAAACAGTGGTTTTTAGAGTATTTGAATCTTGGGGAAGATTCTTTAGCTTTGGAGATTTTACAGAAAAAAATGTCTGGTTTAGAAGTGGGGAAAGATAAGGTTCATACGCTTGCTTTTGGATTGCTTTCCTTGAAAGACTTGGGGTTGGATAAGGAAGATCCTGATGGTATCTATAACTTCAGAAAAAAATTGCTGACTGAACTTGAAAAAGTACTGCCACCACCCATTACAGTGCCGGACCGAAGGTTAGAGTACTTGGTTGAAATGGCAGTATGGTCACAGATAGATAAATGTGTGTTTCATAATTCAGTTGATGCCGTTACGCTCTATGAAGATCACCAATGTGATGCCAGTCAGTTTCCTTCAAAGACCATTCAGGTGGATAATCTTTAAACCATATTTATAGCTTTCTAGCTTGAACATTGAAAGGACCATGTAATGCCTTAGTTTTTAAAGATTGCATCTGGTCTTACAAGCCTAATGTTATTTAAATAATTACTTTAGTTTGATCCATTCATTTTTAGCTCAATAGGATATCAGATTATCACGTTTATTGACGTATACTTCAATAGCTTAATTGGTGCTCAACATTTATACCCCGGAAGTTTACTTTCAATAGCTCAAAACTGGTTCCACTGCTACCTTTTTGCTAATCATAGAAAATTCACGTTGCTGAATACTTAGTATGTCTTTCATTCAGGGATGTGCACACTTTTGGACCAAATTGAAAAGGTAAGCAGGACAATTATATGGGATATTTCCCAAGTTCACTAGGAATTGAACTAGTTTGCCTTTTTATGAGGTCCTTTCTTTTTTGACCTGAATGGACTAAGACAGTGTATCAAAGAACTCATATGAGCTCATCACAAAGTTTTTTTTTTCCGAGTGGTCTAATTTGTTCTTCAGATAAGTGTGGGAAGATCCAAGACTAAGTTAGTCGAGGAAGCTACATTCCCAGCAGTACTGCGCATCCTGAAAAGGTCATTTAATTATATCATTAATTCGACTATCTTTTGTTGGATTTACGAATCATTGTCTCAATAAGCTTCCGAGGCTAGGCAAATTTGTAGAATGTTAGTAGCCTTGCAATTACATTCGGTGATAAACGTTACTTAATGACTTTCAGATGATCTAGCCACAAAGAAATTGCCAAATACTATTAGTGGTTTTCTATTATAGAATCTTTTGATGTGTGGAAATCATGAAGATTGGACTTATCACACCATTATCATTATTAGTTTTTCCCCTTCCTAATTTGTTATCATTGTTTGCCTAGCTTCTCTCTAGGATATGTTTATTTAATGTCTTTTAACACTGTTGCAGATCCTGTCTAACCACGTAAATGAAGTCTGGTATGTCCAGTTCTCAAACAATGGAAGCTACCTGGCCTCATCATCAAGTGACAACACAGCCATCATTTGGAAGGTTTGTTCACGCTATCACACTTAAGATTACTGTGCAAGTCTGAGAAATCCAGGGCTTTACTCCTAAATTAATTTGGGCTGTTCCTGTAAATTGCTGAGTTGTGCTGTTGAAAAAATAAAGCTAAATCAAGGAGAGAGCGGTGAGCGGATACTTGTTAAGGATCATAGCCCTGAAGCTTTGGAACTCCATAAGCTAGGAATTTGGTCAAATTATCTATTTACGTTGTCTGAGTGAATGGAGAAATTTGTTCTCTACTTTTTGCAGGATGAATTAGAAATGGAGGAATAGGGTTCTGTTGAATCAAACAAAATTAAACAGAAAAATTACTTATTTGGCTTTGCTTTCTTGATAAATGTTACCAAGAAAGTCATGTTTTAATTGCGGGTCCGTTATGCATTCTCAAAAGTTTGTATAAGAAACTTTTCTTTCTTTGGTCAATTGAATCTTTTATCAAGAAATTGTGTTGAGTGAATACTTTAGGTTGTTTGCTTGCCGGTAAGGTTCTTCGCTTTGCATCAAATTAAATCACATGCTCAGTTTGTGCGCCCCCCATCAATTCCTTTGAGTTTCATTCTTGCGAACGTATTCCCCAGGTGGGATATTTAATGCGTTAGCTACAACACTGCACGGGTCAATACGCCTAGCAGAAAATGATCTTGTCAACAATTTTGTTTCTTGGGAAAAAAGTAAGGAAGTGGTACGGTCATCAGAAAAAGAAGAAGTAAGGAAGTGGTTTCTAGGTTTATGCTTGGGCTGAAGAATTTTCTTGTAGGAGCTTTCTGTAAAGTGGGCCAGTTGTCTGAAGATGTGTTCCTAGAATGCTCCATCCCACATTTGCTAAAATTCTTAAGCTAGTGATTAGACATTTTTAATAAAACATGAAACTTCATATATACTCTTGTTTGTAGTGATTAATACAAAGTATATAACAACAACAACATACCTAGTGTAGTCTCACAAGAGGGGTCTGGGAAGGTAGGATGTACACGGACCTTAGCCCTTCAGTGGGGTAGAGAGGTTGTTTCTGATATAAACCCTCGGCTCAAAAGAGAAATTTCCAAAGCAAGGATTGTTTCCGATAGATCCTTGGCTCAAAAGAGAAGTTTCCAAAGCAAGGAAAATATGATAGCAAGATACAAAGCAAACAAAACCACATAAGAGAGTGTTATGAAGTGTAAAATAGAATGTAAGATTTAAATAGTTTTTAATATAATAGAAGTATAATTAAATAGTTCCCACAATAAGAAAGGTGCAGATCTTTATGAATCGACTAAAATGAAGAAAGTATTATATAAAATGAAATGGAGGGAGCATATTTTAGGTGCCAATCTTTTTGAATCGACCAAAAAGAAGAAAGTATCATTTAAAATGAAACGGAGGGAGCATATTTTGCTTTATTTTGAAACAAAGTGAAACATCCCAGTGCAAAAAAACTCATAGTTTCAGACCATATCAAACTAAATTTAGAGGCAACATGCCAAGAATTAGTCAACCCCAAAAGCCAAATATCTCAAAAAACCAAAAAAATTATGAAAAGGGCCCAAAAGCCCCTAAAGAAAATGAATGCAAAATAAAAGCAGACTAGTCAAGTAAACCAGAAACAATCTAAAAGTCATTTATGTGCATAAGAACAAAAGCAAACAATCTATTCCGTAATCAAATTAACATGCATAAATAAGATAAAGAAGATGTTGAATTATTAACATCTTGTAAATATAGACAAGTCAACTAACAAATTTACCAAAAACTGATTTAACGGAAATATAGACAAAGTGAAAGAGAGAGAAGCTTACGAGGGTACTTTTGAGTCCAGGATATACAGTTATGCTGACAAAAAATCTAGAAAAAATACCCTAACAAGTACAATCCTAACCATGTCTACAAGCTACAAAACAGTTTCAACCATAAATCACCTGATGTTAACTTGACTATTTCACTTGGTACATATTATCTCCTTCCAGCACAGGTACCGCCAGGTACTTTCCCACCAAGTTTTATGTTGGTGAGAAGAGATCACTTGACATTTTTTTGCCTCTGCTAGGATTTGAACCTTGGTCTCTTATAGTTTTCATCCCACATTGTTAACCGCTAGGCCACATCTTTGGGTGCACATAGGCTTATAACTAACTTGGAGATTTGTGGAGGGATGGGAAAGTTCGCCATCCATAGTTGGATGCTTCATATAGGATCGTAGGTTCAGTATCATCCAAGACAAAGGCAGTCACCACAATTTAATTTCTTACCTAGCTAAATGTTTAAGTGTGATTTCAAATTACTATTCATACTCCATATGAACTATGTGAGAGAGCGTGCAAATGACGAAGCTCGACAATAATTTTAATTGTATGCCTCCTGAAGAACTTATTTCTTTTGATAAAAAATCATTTTGGATGGGGATGGAGTGGGGGTGGGGTGGGGTGGGGGGAGTGAATAGTGAAGAAGTGAAAAAAATAAGAGGAGATACTCTTGATAGGATTAGAACCTTGCATCTCGGTGGCGTATGTGGATTTGTGACAACTAAGCTGCAGAATTAGCATTTTATCAGCAATAAATTTCAACTACTCTAGCAACTTCACGGACTTTTGGAGGTGTTAGAGCTAAGGTCCCACTGTATTCTAATTTTCAAGAAAAAAATTTACAGCAGTCATGCTTGGCCACTGGAAAGGCAAAGACAAGTTTTAGGATCAACTTTAGAGTGGTCAACCGTTACCAACTTTGATTTATAACTGCATGATTATATTCCTATTGTGCCGTATAACCGTTCTATTTAGGCACTGAGGTTGGAATAGTGTTGAATGGTTACTCTCTCTCTCTGCTGTCTACCACAAATTGATGACAGGGTTAGTTTTTAATGGAGTTTATCAGGGACAAATTTTACAGCCAATACAAATGGGTCAATGAATGCGTACCGCCTTGTTCTTCACAAGAGCTGGCCCCTAAAAACATTGGAAATACATCAATCTAGTCTTAGTTAAGACATCAATCTAGTCTTAGTTAAGACCGCACTTATGATTCCATGAAGACTTTCTTCATCGGGAAAAAAGAAGAATTCAAGGGACTTCCTGACCTTTTCTTAGTGCATTCCTAGTTTAGGATGGTATGTTATAGTGGTGACATTCATCCCAACAGGTTTGGGAGACATGACATTTGGTTTTGATATTTCTGACAGTTAGTAACTAAGCATTTGGTTAATAAATACCCTTGATGATTATGTACACATATTTTGGTCCAGATGTTGTCGTAAATTATGGATGGTTTATTTAGATGCTGATATGCAGAATCTATAAACTTACAACTTACAAGCAACCACGTTTTTAGCAATATATTCAACCTGTTTGTTTTTTTGTCTCTTAATAAGTTCTCTATATTTCTACAGTTCGATATACAGGGCATCAACAAGTTTCGGGGAATGTGGGTTAATCAATCGTGTACAACATAATTATTAGCTTTTATATTCAAGGCCAAAAGGATCTGATTGACCATTATTTTCTGAGTGAATTTGTTAATTACTTTCAGGTACTGGATGATGGGAAATTGACCCAGAGACATGAGCTGCGGAGCCATGAAAAGCCAGTTTCTTTTGTAGCTTGGAGCCCTGATGATACAATGTTGCTAACCTGTGGGAACATAGAAGTGCTTAAGCTTTGGGACGTGGAAACAGGTACATGCAAGCACACATATGGCGATGCTGATTTCATTATCAGCTCATGTGCTTGGTTTCCTGATTCTAAGCGATTCGTCTGTGGCAGTTCGGAACCTGAAAAAGGCATATACATGTGGGACTCTGAGGGTAATGAGATCAAGTCATGGAAAGGGACGCGGATGCCAAAGGTTCTAGATCTTGCTATTACACCTGATGGAGAAAAACTTGTCAGTATATTCTCTGACAAAGATATCCGAATATTGAATGTGGGGACAGGTGGTGAACGTGTGATTTCAGAGGAGCATCCAATCACATCCCTTTCACTATCAGGGGATGGTAAATTCTTCATAGTAAACCTTAATAGTCAAGAGATTCATATGTGGGATATTGCAGGCGAGTGGCTTAGTCCCATGAAGTTTGAAGGTCACAAACAACATAAGTATGTGATACGCTCCTGTTTTGGAGGATTGGACAGCACTTTTATCGCCAGTGGTAGTGAAGATTCAAAGGTATGCTTGTTAATTAATGCCCTCCCCCAACTCCCCACCCTCCAAAAAAATAAAATAAAATCATAATAAGCATGAGATTCAAGAAGTGGTTGAGAACCCTGAGGTCTCAGGTTCAAAACTCAATGGAGACAAAGAAACACTAGGTGATTCTTCCCATCTGTCATCCTAGCCTTGGTGGACAGAGTTATACGGTACCTATTACTGGTGGGAGGTGGCAGGTATCCCTTGATTAGGAGCTTTGTTCTCCTTTAAATGACTTTATAATATGGGGCCCTTTAAAAAAACGGTGTTAATGAGTTAGGACGGCTCCTGTTCTTTTTGGCACAATTTATCAGGGAAATTGGATCCTGTGGTGTCCCTATAAACGGTGCTTGAATTGACTCTATTAGTATCATAATTAGTTTTAATTTGCTAATTTTGAATACTAAGATCAATTAGGGTTCTTAGCGCTTTTCTAGAAATTTGGGGATTTTATTTTCGAATTCACACATCTTTCAATTTTTGTCTTTAATCTTAATAATTCGCTTCCACATTATTTTCTTGTTTATTCTGGTAACCCGATTCTTATCACCCTCCTTTTTGAAAAATCAACGAACATATTTATCTGCTCGAGCTCTTCTGTCGTTGTCTTGGTGGCATTCATGTCATCTGAGCCATAGAAGGATGTTGGTACTTAATACCTGTCTTGATATGTCTCCTCCACTTCCGGTAATTCATCCCCCATGTCAGTTTGAAGGTCGACTCAGATTTCTATAATTGTTATTTGTCACCGCTTTTGCCTCCACCGATTGCTCTTTGGTCAGTGACACTGCGAACATCTTGCTTGCTGCTAACAGATCTTCTTTGTTTCTGAATTTGGGATCTCCTGATGTCTCTTCTCGAAGCTAAACGATAGCTTAGCCTTTTTCGTCGTCGAGATTGTTACTCTGCTAACCTCTTCCCCCCGATTATCATTTTTATCATATGTCAAGGTGGGTCAAGCTTACTTGGTTGTGTGTTTCATTCATTCTCCTTCCTGTAGTTGACATTTCGTGGCACCGGGCGTGGCTGAACCATCTACGATGGGGGGAGCTAATGCACAGGGAAGGACTTAGACACGGCCCGGACTCCCACGGGGGGCAGCAGTGGGGAATCCTGGACAATGGGTGAAAGCCCGATCCAGCAACCTTGGCTCGATTGCTCAAAAATTCCCTTAGATAGTCGTTCCTGAGGAGTATGGCCATCTCCAAGGGACACCTCCTCTTGGAGATGCCTATGATCCCTCGTTTTATGTCTGTGTGTTCCATGGAATTCGCATCCCAGGTTTGGGTCCCTAGATCCTTAGTCATAGGTTCCGAAAAACGAGCCTCTTTGATGTTTCTCATGGACGCAACCAACTGAATTGGACTGATATTGAAACCATACTCCGAGAGCCTCAGGACATATTCAACTGCATGGATCGAGCTTGAGGCTCCAACCACCTCTTTGTTTTGCAGTCTTGTATGGCCTTGATCCCTCCCATTCTGCTTGTCTAACCAAGGTCTATCCACAGGCTGAAAGTTACGACACGAACTTGGCCTCATTTCAAATGGGTATGGAGAGAATCAACTCTTTGCGGGTTTTGAATCTGATTTCTGTACCTTAAGCATTTTGTCATGAGATCGAAAAAAATTGTCTTCAACTCGGATCTTCGACTCCTACCGAATATTAACAACAACTCAATTCATAGGCTCGAACTCTGTCAGATTTTCTTTTACCTTCAGTGCGGTGATCGAGCTCTCAAGGTTCAAACCCTTTGTAAAAGCCTCTGCATCCCAATCATCTTGAACCATCGGCAGCAAGATCCTTTCTCTCTAGAAGCTTGCAATGAAGACCCTGAGTAGCTTGGAGTCAACCTGCTCGATTTTGAAGATGTCTGCTCTTCTGGGCTGCACCTTCCTAGCTCCAGCATATGCTTTGATAAAATAATCTGCAAGCATATTAAAAAAGCCAATAGAATCTTCAGCTAATGAAGAGTACCACACAAGCGTTCCTCCGGATAGAGTTTTCTCCAAACTAATTGACCAAAACTGATTCAACGTTGGCTTTAGAAAAGTTGTTCCCCTTAACGACTGTAATGAAAGACAGAATGTGCTCTTGCGGGTTTGTAGTTCCATCATTTTGGGATATCCGACAACCTGAACCTATTCGAAATAAGTTCCGATGCTGAGCTGGGCTTGTAAGGCAATTGAGTGTAACTCTGAGAGTCTGGCCCCCTTCAAAATCGGAGGTGCTCTTGGAATTTGGTTCATTCGGTTGTGCAGCTCCTTTAGGCCCGGCCTGAGTTCCTGCCTGATTAACTCCACCATCAACATTCCAATGTCAGACCTGACCCCCGATCTGTCAGCCCTGCATTCTTCCAAATGGGCCCCAGTTGTGAGACCGATTCCTGATGTCCTTGCGATGTTGGTGTTTCTGGTGGTGTTTGACCACTTCTTCAAGCGTTGTGAGAAGCCATTTTGGTCAAAATCTTATGTAGCTCCATTACCTTTTTGTCCTGTGCGGTCATGTGGTCCATTATGGACCTGTGTTGAGCAATCAGAATCTGTGGTCTCCTTGAGGTCATCCATGTCAGTCCTACCCTCGTCCCTTTGATGATTCACTTCTTTGGGGTTCTTTCTCCCACGCCTCTTCGCTTATTCATGTTTATCAGATTAATATCTTCTAGATCAACCTCTACTGCATCAGAAGCTGTGAACGCTATTCTTAAAGACCTGTCCAGTCTTGAGCAGCGTTAGGAAGTTGAACTTCAGCCACATTACCATCGTTTTGGTTCACAATTGCTATAAGTTATATCTAGAACACGAACAGATTTAAGCTAGTAAGTAGAGTAGTGGGTTAAACCAACACCACAACTGTCCTGGCCCCACGGTGGACGCCAAACTGTTTATCAGGAGAACGGTACAATTGAATTTGTTATGAGGTCAAGGACACACGAATTGATTCAACTCATTAATTAGTTTTTTGGCAGATAGGCATGTTAATAAACAAGCTTAATAAGAATAATAATTTAGTAAAATAAGCAAAGGAAACAATACAGCTCAGATGCTTGATGTTTCAGTCTTGTTCTGGAGACAACATAGTGTGACCAATTCCAGATTCAGAGTCATTTAAGCTTATGTTTCTTGAGAACTAAGACTTAGCAAAGAATGTAGAATAATAGAAAGGTTGGAGCACAAGAATATCAGTGGATTGCTTCGTATTGTCAAAAATCCAACCCTTTGCAGGTAAGTGAAAACTACTATTTATAGCAACAAATGTAATACATCAGCCAATAGGAAAGCTCCACTAGAGCCATAAAACTATGTCTAATGGAAATTGGAAATGCTCCACCTGAAAATACCGTTACGCATGCCAGCTAATATTCCCCTGTAATTTGCATGGTCTCGTATGGATATATCAGACGTATCAGTCCTTTTGTCCTTTCATTCTGTCTTCGGGCCACAAATCCCTTTATTCCTCCTCCTTGACTTCGGGCCACGAGTTCTCGCCTTTTTCCCGATAATGACCATCTGGTTGACCTGAGGATGAAATGAGATCAAGCTAGCCGGACAGTGACTGATTGGGTACTCAAGTGATGAATGGTGTGTTCTTCTCGATCCTCTATGCCAGATCATCTTCCGGCTTCATCCTGCTGTCAGGCGTCTACTTTGTAAGCAGCCACATGTACAAGGTAGTTTTCCCCAATACAAATAGTGGGATTGGGATATGGTGGATAATAATCAATTAATCATTGGATTATTTGTGATAACATTTGAGGTATACTAAAATCTTAGATAAACGTATATAGTAAACACAATTTTAGATTCCTCTTCTAACTTATCATTTCAAAATTCATACTACAAAGTACAAATATTATTAAAAGAAACTGTAAGATGATACACAAGAGATGGTTAACTAAACAAGTAGTAATAGTTTAAAGAAATTGCCATTTAGGTGATCTAAGACATTTATTTCTTATTTTGAAGAATGAGTGATGTAATAATGTATTGCTGATATGTGGATCCTCATTTGTTTTGTCACTTTGGTACAAAATAATAGCATAAGCCATCCCTTTTCACTTTCCTCTCTGCTCTTACAACCCCTCTTTGCTTGAACCAAAAATAGCGGTAATCTAGGTGCACTCAATTGTGATTACACCATGGCCCTAGATTAAGAGATACAGCTGATATATATTATCATGTTGGATTAGTTTCATTTGTCCCATGTTTGCACAAATAGTGGGCATCTGCTTTTTTTTTTTTTTGTTAAACATGGAGTTGCTATTATTGCTGATATTTTTTCCAAGTATGTGATTCCATCCAATTGCTAGTCGCAATGTCAATTCCGCATTTTCTATTGTATATATTGATCCAAGGAAATCATGTGAGATCTTTTGCATTGTTGCAGGTGTACATATGGAATCGCCGAGGTTCAAAGCCTATTAAGATCTTGTGTGGCCATTCAATGACTGTGAACTGTGTGAGCTGGAATCCTAAAAGGCCTCAAATGCTAGCTTCAGCAAGTGATGATCAAACTATTCGCATATGGGGGCCTGATGTTCGAAGTAAATAGTAACGAGTAAGCTGGTGTATGCAGATGGATTTTTCTCAATTTCGAGTTCCATTTGCCATGTAAATCTGTTTCTTTCTACAAATTTTGGCATGTCTATTCCCCCTGTAAATTGGCATTGCTTCCTTCAATAGGGTAGCTAGAAAATAATTTTGGCTCCTCGTGGAGTGTAAGTAAAACTTTTTTCCTAAAGTTTGATTGAAAGTAGTAAAAGAAAGCAAAACTTTCTTATATCAAAGGTAGTGTCATTGCCTTGTCATTTTAGGTCACAATGATAATGTAAGTAGAATGAAAGGTCTATTGCTGGTCCTTTTCTTTTCCTTTTAAAGTTGAACAAAAGTATTGGATTGCGTTGGACGGGTTGAGTTATGACCCATTTTTGCAAACATAAAACATATTGCAACAGTTATATCTACTATAAGTTGTTAGTTTACGAAGCTATTTTAGATATCTTGAATAAGGAGACGAGATGCTTTTTAGGGAGAAGAATCTCTTTATTTACGAACACATGAATCTTTTATCCATTTATTTATTTAAAAGGAAAAAAGGGTAAAAATGATATATATCCAATAACATTGTTTCTTTTTTTAGTCGATTCGAGATATAACGGACAAACACGAAACGTTGAGATTAGGTAAGAGTTTTGTTTCTGCAGCAATTTAAAACAACAAAAATTCTGTATCATACTATTTAATTCAAGCAAAAAATCATCATTGCTGACAAAAGGTAATGTGCCATACGTGATATATATAAAAGATGAAGGAGTTGACCAGTCAAATAAACGTTTTATTTTTATTTTTGATATAGAATAGAAAAAGAGAATACTATCATATATTAATTACCTATGGGATTGCAAAGACAGATGGGAGTTGAGTTTGAAAGGAATATTATGAATTGACTAATGGCTAAAAATTAACAAATCAAAAAATGAACTAAGATGGTGTCAGAAGGTAATTAAATTATGGAATTTTCTCTTTGATCCGTGGAATTAACAAGTCAATTCACAAGTGGATGAGATCGATCGAGTGGTTTCATTTGGAAATAAAATTATACATATTTATGAATTGAACTAGATTTAATCTAGGGAAATAGTTGAATTTGTCAACAATATAAAAAAAGAATAGTTTTGAATGTTGAAAATGAAAATGTACGGATCAATATAGTAATACAAAATATTATAAAAAAAAGATCTTGTTAAGCGAAACAAATATCTCTTAAGAGATTACAATTATAAGTTAAATTATCTCAACCAAGAAATAATAGAGTTTAACATCATGTATATATTGATAGTGTACAAATATGTTTATCACTATCAAATTACTTAAAAAATAAGACAGACAACTTGTTATAACACGATAAAACATTAGTATCTTAACATTTACTTATGAGTTTGCAAAGGTGATTTTAGGAAGAATGAAACTTGTAGTGTTTATCAACAGCAAGGGTTACATCCCAAGTGCAACAAAGTCCTTTGGGAATAATGACAAGATCCCCTGCTCCAAACTCCACTGGTGACATCTCTGTTGTATTCTTTGGATACACTTTCACTTTTCCTCTTAGCAAATAACATGTTTCTTCTGCATCAAATTTTAATTGGTATTTCCCTGGTGAACAAGCCCATCTATTTAAACACAAACAAAACAAATAAAAAAACTCATGATTGATCATCCTTTTGTTTAATCAAACATATACAACAATAACATACCAGTGTAATTCCACATATGAAGTCTGAGAAGGTTAGAGTTTCAAAGCAGTTTGAAAAAGGAAATATATACATAAATGAAAGTAGTAACAATAATGATATAATGTGAAATGGAAAATAGTAGACAACATACAGAAGAAAGTATAGTAACAACAATAAAATAAATAATGCGATAATCGAAGCAGAAACAAACACAATTGATAATCGAATTGTACTCACTTTGGCCAAGATTTTATGCCCAATTCAGAGAGTTGGGATTCTGAAGGGTTGTTCTGGACAATGATTCTTAGATTTGAAGATGAACAAGAGTCTGAGTTGGATTGAGCATCCATGAAGAAGAAGAAAAGAAAAGATATATAGAAGAAAAGAAAATTTTATGAAGAGTAGTTAGGGTGACCCTTTAGAACACTAAAGATAGAATCTTTTACTAGGAAGCTATTGGGTTTGTTCTGTGTGAGACTATTGAACTTATATATATATATATATATATTATATTATATAAATAAATGTTGGATTTTAAAATGTGTGAATGGAAAATAAAGAGTTGTGACTTTTTTGAAGAGTTGCGACTTTTATGAATAGTTGTGACTTTCATGAAGAGTTGTGATTTTTATGAAAAGTTGTGACTTTTCTGTAAGGTTGTGACTTTTCTAAACAATTGTGATTTTTATAAAAAGTTGCGACTTTTCTGTAAGGTTGTGACTTTTACGAAGGATTATGCCTTTTGACTTTTCCAAAGGATTGTGACCATTCCGATAATGCACGATAAGCACAAGTTCACACTACTCTGTGTTGTCTATACATAGAGAGGTTTCCTCTTAATTTTAAATAACAAATAACAAATTTTCTGAATTTCACAACTTCGAAACTTTTTTTTCTTCTCCACAAACAAATTCTAGTGTACAAACTGATGTTGAGTAGTTCGCTGACACCATGATTTTAGATACCGATACATCGGTGAGTAAGATCGTTTTATTCTGAAAATTATGGTGAAGGAAATAAATTATGGAACTAGAAAGTCAAATTAGCAATTCACAAATGAACGTCGAGATTAGTCGAGTGGTCTAATGAAATTATACGTATTTATTGAACGAGATTCAATTTAGGGAAATAATTGAATTTATCAATAGTGTAAAAAAAAAGGGAATAGTTTTGAATGTTGAAAATGAAAATGTAAGGATCCATATAGTAATACAAGATATTATAAAAAGGAGATCTTGTTAAGTGCAATGAATATCTACTAAGAGATTATTAGAGTCTAACACAATGTATGCATTGATAGTGTACAAAAATGTTTATCACTATCAGATCATTTGAAAAATAAAACAGACAGCTTGTTATAACACGATAAAATTATAGTACCTTAGGATTTACTTATATGAGTTTATAATACTAATAATAGCAAAGGTGATTTTAGGAAGGCTGAAATTTGTAGTATTTATCAACCGCAAGGGTTACATCCCAAGTGCAACAAAGTCCTTTGGGAATAATGACAAGGTCCCCTGCTCCAAACTCCACTGGTGCCATCTCTTTTGTGTTTTTTGGATACACTTTCACTTTTCCTCTTAGCAAATAACATGTTTCTTCTGCATCAAATTTTAATTGGTATATTCCTGGTGAACAAGCCCATCTGTTTTTTTAAAAAAAACATATGATGAAGTCTGAGAAGGTTAGAGTGTACGCAAACTCAAAAAATATTTCAAAGCAGTTTGAAAAAGAAAATACAAAAATGAAAATAGTAACAACAATGAAATAATGCAAAATGAAGATATAGAAGAAAGTATAGTAACAACAACACTAATAATGCGATAATTGAAGCAGAAACAAAAACAAAAACAAGTGATAACTAATTTGTACTCACTTTGGCCAAAAATTGATGCCCAATTCAGAGAGTTGGGCTTCTGAAGGGTTGTTCTGGACAATGATTCTTAGATTTGATGATGAACAAGAGTTTGAGTTGGATTGAGCATCCATGAAGAAGGAAGAAGAAAAAATAAAATAAAATATATATATATAGAAGAAAAGAAAGGAAGAATTTTTTACTAGGAAGCTATTGGGTTTGTGCTGTCTGAGACTATCAGGCTTATATATACATTTAGTTTGATTTTACGAGGAATGGAAAATAAAATGTATTTTCAAAAAGACACTAAGAGAAAGGATGCGATTTGAATAACATTTTTCACATCTAAATTATGTATTATATTTATTGAATTTATAAAAAAAAATAGTTCATTATATATGAAGTACAATGTATGTGTATGATTCATTGTAATATTTCTTTTTTGTTAAATAATTCATTGTAAAATAAATTCAAAACTTTAATGATTTATTGTAAAAATGAATTCATTATAGATAATGTTCATTGTTTCTTAATAAGCAAATATTATTCATTGCATCTTTACTAAAAATACATTCAATGTATGATTGTGAGAGAATAAACTATATAAGCAACATAGGAAATTTCTTGAAACCATATCCTAAAATGACTTCTCATTTAAAAGGTTTTACAAAATCAACAATGACAAATTAAATACGTAAAACATTGTGTGAGTACAAAAGAAATCATTTCACATGCACTAAAAAAGATTTGCAGTCGTGGCAACACCAAAACTTTTGGATGCACTAAGAATCTTAGTTAAAGATGAGCTTCAACTAGATTTAAATTGTAACCAAAAGTAAAATACAATAAATTCATATTTCACCATATTGTCTTAGATATATTTGTACTTTTAAAGAATTATTAATTTATAATATTAATGAGACCATATATTTAATTATATAGGGATCTTTATGAAAATATATTATTTTATTATCTTATCGAAGTGAGTGTTTTTTTCCATTAGCTCAAGTCGGGATCGGAGAAAACTATTTGTATTTACTTCACTGAGTAATTCATTCATTTGTATTTAGTTTGAAAAATATAAAAACTTCACTATGTAGGTCCAGTCGTTTTTATTCGATTTGGAGAATATAAAAATTTCACCGATTTGCTAAATTTTGTTTCTGTCAATTTGTAAAAAAAAAACAAAAAAAAAAAATGCAATCGACGCATGGAAATATTCAGATTTCTTTTGCAAGAACTATAATCTCAACGACTTGGAAGATGACTAGTATAACATCTTCAGTGTTTGTACTACTTCTAAAGAGTTATGGTACCTTCTTGGAGAAGAAATACAAAATTGAATGTTGGAGCATAAATATACAAGGAAAAGAGTATATTGAAAATAACAAAAAGATGGTGGATTATATTGAAGAAATTTGTGGCTGCAAAATTTCTGGAAATTAAAATGGTCGATGGAACAAGTGATTGTTCATGATCTTCTTGCAGAAACTATGAATATAAATGAAAAGTTTCAACTAGTACCATTTATTGAGAAGTTGTCTCCTTTATGGAAAGACTTTGAAAATTACTTGAAGCACAAACTCAAAGGAAATAACTCTCGAAGATCTGATTGTTTGTCTAAATTATTGGGTGTGTGAGTAATAGTACATCTAAACTATCACTTATTAGTTCGAAAACACGCCTCAATAATAACTAAACCAAATGTATGTATACGCACACTGAGGCTTGTCTGGCCCAAATTTTTCATCCACATAGTTTCTTTTTGCTCACACATTTTTTTGTTTTCCACATGTCAATCCTAGTGATAATATTTATTTTAAAAAGAGACAATGTAATACACACACAATCATATATTATTTGAAGTATGATTTTTCAAACTTATGAGTGATAGTTTAGTAATAAATTTTTTTAATGAAAGGTTAATTGGTAATTTTAACCTTTAATATAATAAAACAGTCAAATGCCCCCTTAATCTATTATCAGATTTTCAACTACACACTTATACTTCACGGGGTCCTATTACCCCCCTATACATTTTAAAAATGGAATATATAGCCTCCTAAAAGGTCACACCCAGATCTGTGTTAGAAAGTGAATGCACTCACCTGCCACGTCATATATATATATATATATTATTTTTTTAATAAAAAATTTATTATCTCTTTCTTTATTCTATTTTCCTTTTATATTTTTTTCTTCTCTTTCCAACCCCTTTCTTCTTTTCTTTTTCTTTCTTCTTTTCTTTTCTTTTTCTTTTTGCTTGACATTTGTTTGATGAAACCTTTTCTTCCATTAAAGAGAAAATTTTAAGTTTTATTTATGATAGTTTTAAGCTTACAGTAATGAAATGTGCGGTAATAAAATTTCAAGATTTACTATTGAAAGGTAAAGTTATAAATCTTTGATAATCTTTCGTTTTTTGCTATTGATTAATCTTTTTTCCATCATTTTCATCTTCCTTGCAAACATCAAAAGTTTATCAATCAACCAAACTCACTTCTTCCTTCCTACCATTAATGTTATCAAGTCTTAAACCTTTGATATATAAAAAAAAAACTCAAGTTTTGGAGGAGTTGACGATATGCTTCATGTTTTCACATCGATGACCGCAACAACAATTTAAAAGGTAAAATCTGGCGAGAATTTTATTCCTAACCGTTTCATCCACTATTTGATTGATACTCAAGTTATTTTCATGGATGAATTTGTCGAATTCTTCAAATTGAGGTAATGGATACATAACAATGGATCTTTTCATTTCTATTTTCAAAATCACATATGGGTTTCGTTGACAACCTAAAATTCTTTCTGAACTTGAATTTAAATTATTAAACTAGGGCACTAAAAATCAAGATAATAATTTTCTAACCCATTTGGCCATGTGGTTAGGCATGATGATTAACAATTTTAATAATATTAATAAAGAGTTGGTTTTCAAAATTTCCTAATTTCATGCACAAATTGAATAATCAAAATTCTAGAATCAAGAGGAATAATGAAATTCCATGGTGAATCCAAGCTTAGAGAAGGTGAGTGGTGGAGAGATTTGGTTTATGTTGTTGTGAAGAAGAAAGGAAATAAATAAGAAAAAAGAATAATTAAAAGTACACATATTTATGAAATAAAATTTAAAAATAAAGTTTTATTATTTGTTTTGATCCTCACTCTCTTTGAGAGAGTGAGATACACTCACTGTGCCACATAATCGTTTAGGGAGTAGATTATATCAATTTTATACAGTTCAGGGGGTAATAAAACACCCGTGAAGTTGGAGTGTGTAATTGGAATTTCAGGTATAGTTTGGGGGGGCTTTAGACCATTTTTCATTTAATAATAATAATGAAGAGGATTAAAAGGTGTGGACCAAGCCTATTCTCTTATTCTTGTTACTGAGCACGTTCTGCCTGAGGAATAGAGAGTAGGGTTATTATTTGGGAATAGATCACTTATACCCAAAAAAGTGAAATATTAACCCTTAAATGCTCAATTACTTTCATACTTTTTTATTTTAAAATGACATCTATATATATATATATATATATATATATATTCACACCCTGACATCATGCTGATGTCAACGCCCATCCTCTTTTCCTCTATGATACCATCATAGTATATTACAATACATAAATATACTCTAATGGTATCAAAGAGAGTAACTGAGTAGTGTCTTCATTGAAGGACTGTTTCTTCCTCCTTGATACCATCAAAGGATAATATACTCTGGTGATATCAATGAGTAACTAAACAATGTTTTCATTCAGGTTTGCTTCAGTCCTTCAATAAGATTACTCAAACATCCATGATATCATTAAGATATCTCTACATATTGTCGTGGTA
This sequence comes from Solanum tuberosum, assembly GCF_000226075.1. Lineage (NCBI taxonomy): Eukaryota > Viridiplantae > Streptophyta > Magnoliopsida > Solanales > Solanaceae > Solanum > Solanum tuberosum. Next base: position 1,099,638 of record NW_006239133.1, on the reverse strand, counting down.
TCATTGAGGTATGTTTCAATTCATCAATATTTTAATTTAAAAACAGTTTAAAATAGAATCATCATTTAGATACAATTTGCAAAATGAGAAAAAAATATAAAATATATTTTCTACTAATTTAGAGTTTTATAAATAAGATTGTGACTTTAATAATTTTCTCTTAATTGTTTCTTCCTATATGATACCGATAGGGTATCAATATACCGACAGAGTATCACAAATGATTAAACTCAGTTTTATATGATACATATATGGTATCAATATACTGTCGGAGTATCACAGAAGATTAATTCATAGTAGTGATGTTGATGTCATGTTGACATCATACGTGAAATAAGAAAAGAGAAAATGGGTTAAGTGGATAAATAATTTGGGCCATGAATCCATTTATGATAAATAGTTTGGATTGGATCTAATTTAGATAAATAGTTCACGATTGTCTCCATTTTTATGTAGTTTTCCCTTTTTTTTCTTAACCTTTTAACGGAAGGCAACAACCTCTTAGAAGAATTTTGGGGGAGTTCACGAGTCACGACTTAGAAGTAATTCCAAGCTTTAAATTGTTGCCACTTTTAACTAGAAAGAAGAGAAGGCAACCATTATGATTAAGTAATGATATTAAGAAAAAAATGATTAAGTAATGATGGGATAATGATTAGAGAAATATATGGCTATGGTAATGATCCTAAGTGCAGAAATCTAACCAGTGGTTTTATTAATTAATACTACTAGAAACGAATTTTGGACAATATTTGAAGACTTTATTCTGGCAATTTATTCTTTACTGAAGATATCATGTTTAAACAGTGATGCTGGGATATATTTTTTTACATATTTTATTTTATCTTTAATTTATAGTTTAAGATGTCACATATAAAGTTTTAGTTTTAAACTTGAAGGTTATGGATATAGAGACTTGATCCGACTAGCGTAATTGATATCATTAATCAATATTTTTGTATAGATCAATGCCATTGATGATTGAAGGCTGTTTGGTGTTGTACGCGTGCAAGGTTGTGTGATTTGTCATTAGCAAGGTAAGTGAGATTTTAAGCTTTACTGTTTGCTTTTCAAACCTACTTTAAAAATATGTTTTATCTTTCTGGTCCATGTGTTGGGACAAGCATGTGTTTGGCAGAATCAATGGTCTTTGATTAATTTTGTGAAGAATACTGAATATTCTTTTATAAGTTTTATGTGGTGTAATGTAGGATATCCTTCTTCAATATCGTGATATAATTACTAGGGACATACATAGTTGCCTTAATATGTTAGGGGAATACCTATGTTGTCGTAATATGTTAGGGGTCTCGTACATGCTGCCATAGTATACTTTATGACATTATATATCCTGAGTGGACTTGTCGGGGTACTAGGACGATCTCCTTCACTGTCGTTTATGACAAGCTTTGAGTGTGGATTGAGTTTGAGACATTTAGTGTACTTTTTGAACATTTGTTTGAACTTATTGATCATTATATTACGAAATATATTCTTGTGCTTATCATTATGTGTTTGTTGTGTAGACGTTTTTTTCTAACACTTGTTCTAGGGGCGGTATTAAAGTAGTGGACCAAGGATCTTAGTGAATGAGTTATATTTATATATAACTCACTCCTTACATGCATATTTATTTCGATATTGTTGTAGAGGGTGAGACTATTAGTTGACGAGTTTGTTTGCGTGGATTTTGTTGCTGAGGTGAGCCTTCGTGTTGTTCGTGGAGGTTACTATTTCAGCTCTATCTATTTATAGCTTATAACTTCTTTTCTTGGGATTTGCATGCCCGACAGTTGAACTCATGTAACTCTAATAGATATGCTTAGGGATGTCAAAGGGGTGGGTTGGGTTTAAATTAAAGATATTAAAATGGGTTAAAATAGAAATTGGGTTGGGTCCTGACTCGCCCAAGTTTACTTTGGGCTCAAATGGATTGAGCTCCAATGGGCTTAAAAACGGGTTGGGTCTTGACTCACCCAATTTAACCCGCTTAATTCAAGAACAACTTTCACATATAGCAAACACAAAATTCATATTTGTATGTTATAACAAAGTTTGCATAATTGCTCTCTATAGCAAACATAAATATGTATATTTTGTTATACATATACAAAAGAAAGCAGTTGTATAATCTGGATCAATTGTATAATCTGTGTATGTATAAAACGAGAAAGAGAGAAAGACAAAAGAAAACTGGGCAGGGAAATATTTGTATTGTATAATTATAAGTGTATAGGACGAAGATATATGTATTTGCATGTGTATATACAATTTTCTCTCGCTTTATACAAACACAAACGCACTTTATACACTTGCGTTTGTATAAAAAACGAGAGAGGCGAGGGAGAGAA